>NW_019387812.1:0-9004 GCF_000671375.1 Centruroides sculpturatus | reverse complement strand
GTACTGTAAACGAAATTTACTATCCTTAAGTATATTAAATAACTTATACGACTGCTAAAATTCGTATTTTATTTGCAAAACTACATCAAGTACAGACAGTAATGCTTTATATTGCAATTTTTTCGTTTTAAATTGCCAGATTTACAAACTGTCCAGCGAGGCGCGAACACGCGACTAACTACTTGTGTTTAGCGGTTTCAACCACTCGGCCGCTGGTGGGGTATGATCATTGAAGACATATTACTGTATTTGCGTCAAAGCTAAACTCACTAATTAACTTAATATACAATCAACACCTTACCTTTGCCAAACAAATATATTTAAATGAAAACAAATGTTTTCAGCCGGACCTACATGCCATCGTCAGGTTGAGTTTTGAAATAAACATATTTCTCGGCAAAGGTAAAATGTTGATTGTATATTTGGTGATTTGCTGAGTACTTTATGATAATTTATGATAAACTCTAATTAACTTTTAATAATGTGTGAGGGGCTAGACGGGGATACGGAGTAGTTTTACTCTTGCACCACTTAATCGGCAAACTATTCTAATAAATAGCCCTCTGCTTGTCTAGAAGAATGGTTTACCTAATCCAAGGAAATCGAGGGTGGAGGCTTTAACTAATATGGAGAAAGATCTGGACGGAAAGGACTAGATCACGTCAGGATAATGACACCAGTTAATCGATTTTATATTTCGCGGATTAACACGCGTATCGAGTCGTGAAGGAGATGATAAACTGGTTTCTCAAACACCTGAATCAAACTATTTCCTTAACAAATAAAACAAAGTATTTAATAAACTAAAACGAGGTTATACAAAATATAATCTTCGAATAGAGCTATTTTTCGCGGTGAGAGATAGTTCATAATTTCTATAAAAATCATACTACCTCAGACATTTCTATATTCTTCATCTGTATTTCCAATCTAATACGAATGTTCTTGACTTGGTTAATTCTTCTCTAGCACATCAATAAACATTTTCTTCTCTTATTTACCGACTTAATAACACATTTTTAATAGAATTGGGGAATCGGTTATGGGCGAAGGCCGTTGGGAGCTGATGTAACGTACTCCCCGAATAATTAAAAATTCTTTCTGTTTCTCACGAGTTTTCGCCAATCAGCATCTCGTATTTTTTCACGTGAACAGAAAAAAGGGGGATTTTTACTCAGGGGTTGACAGCTCCCACGGTGACTAAAATTTTAGGAGATAAGGTCAAACAAAAAGGATGTCGTATTTCCGTTAAAGGAAGTGACTTTTACCAGTTTCCTTCGTTTTAGAAAATATAATTTTCCCATCTAAATCATAGAATATTATCGTCTAAAATTTTACTATTTCGATCAACTTTTTAATTAACTACAGGGGTGGTTCGCATCTCACAGTCGGCCGANAATCTTCGAATAGATCTATTTTTCGCGGAGAGAGATAGTTCACAATTTTTATAAAAATCATACTACCTCAGACATTTCTATATTTTTCATCTGTATTTCCAATCTAATACGAATGTTCTTAACTTGGTTAATTCTTCTCTAGCACATCAATAAACATTTTCTTCTCTTATTTACCGACTTAATAACACATATTTAATAGAATTAGGGAATCGGTTATGGGCGAAGGCCGTTGGGAGCTGATGTAACGTACTCCCCGAATAATTCAAAATTCTTTCTGTTTCTCACGAGTTTTCGCCAATCAGCATCTCGTATTTTTTCACGTGAACAGGAAAAGGGGGGATTTTTACTCAGGGGTTGACAGCTCCCACGGTGACTAAAATTTTAGGAGATAAGGGAAAACAAAAAGGATATCGTATTTCCGTTAAAGGAAGTGACTTTTACCAGTTTCTTTCGTTTTAGAAAATATAATTTTCTCATCTAAATCATAGAATATTATCGTCTAAAATTTTACTATTTCGATCAACTTTTTAATTAACTACAGGGGTGGTTCGCATCTCACAGTCGGCCGAATGAAAGTAACTAAATTGACACGAATTCTGTTAGTAAAAACTGTCAGTAAAGACATACTATCATATAATTTTTATTACTCATTAAAGCAAAAACGATTAAAATAAAGTTTAATCAATTGTTGTTGTGAGTAATAACAGATTCAATAGTTGCATAATAAAAAAACGGTGAAAATTTTACGATTCTAGTTTAGAGTGGAGTGGTTGCCATTGAAAATACGTTGGCAATCGTGTGTATTTTTTGATACATTCTTCAATTTTAAAAGTCCCGAAAACACAGAATGCAATGTTTTCGCTATCTGAAATAAAACAAAATAAACATTACTATTTAACTTAATTTCTAAATAAAATCGTAACACTTGATTAAAAAATGCTACCTTCAGAGGAATCCTCTTGTTAACGCAGAAAATACCTCCAATCGAGAGACACAACGACACTTTTCCAAATCGTTTCATAAAATTCAACATCTAAAGAAAAAATTCGTATTAAACATTGAATTTATTAAATCCAACTTCCCTTTTAATAAGATTAGAATCACGATAAACTTCACTGTAAGCTTTTGTTTCAATCTCAAATCGCAAATTACGAATTGCCGAATGTCTTGAAATCCATTCTGCATCTATGAAAAGAAAAAATAAAAATACAAACAGAGAAAGTAATAAATAATAATAGTTTAAGCAAAATGAATAATTACCGTAAATGCCATGCAGCACAGGAAACAGGCAAATATAAAACAGATAAAGGTATAAAGGATCATCATAGCCAAAGTATACATTCTAAAAACATCGTCCATTTCCAGATACAACAATCCAAAAAACAAAAAACCTGTTATCCAAATTATTCCGAAATAAACAAATGATGTGGTAAATTTGAATTTTGCGTTCCACTGATTCACAATAACCCACAGTTCTTGGTGATAGATCATGAATTTCTGTAATTTCATTTTCACATTTCTTTCGCTTCTTCTTATTTCGCATAATTCACTCAAAAGTTGATTGAAATTCATCAGTAATGACACTACATTCATAAAATATATGCTATCCCCCCTGTAATTAAAGTTGTCGAAAATCCATTATTAACAGCACAAAAAAGTGCCTCTAGTCGAAACATTTGTCTCTTTTCCAACGCAGGATAGTAAACAGTCAGAATAATAAATTCGTAAGTGGTAATTAATAACATAACAATAAGAGAAACGAAAAACGACAACATTCTCAGCATACCATTGCCTTCGGTAATAATTTTTCGATAAAAATATCTGTTTCGAAGAATCTTAATTGGATGAAATTTTGTTTTATTAACAGATGTCAAACAGATTGAGTAAGTCATGAATATGATTAACGTTGCAATGTTTACTATTTGAGCATCAGTCCCGAATGCATCAAATAACCCGTGACACAATGCATATTTTTTTGCACCAGGTAAAGTTTGCCATAGTAAAATTATAGTATATTGCCATAATATAACATGAGCTAACCGAGGGTAGATGTTTCTTAATTTCTTAGTCGTACGTACATAAGTTGGCTGTTCGCAAGAACACATGTGCAAAAAGTCTACTCCGAAAATCAGAGCCGTTGTCCAACAGGGCCTCAAGAAACAATTCATGCACCATCCATCTTCCATATTCGAATTCATTTTCTGGATAGTTTCAGGAATTTCTAATCTTAACACCAATATTCTATAAATTTATGTGAAAAGTAAGCGCAAGTCTCACGCTCATCTATGACACTAGCGAATAAATACTCTTCTTTAATTGCTTAATTCGTTTATGTTGACTTACTTCGATAATATTCTTAAATAAATTCCTTGTTTGTATTTAATTTAGAATCACTCTGAATAAATATGTTAAAAGCATAGTCAATAAAACTTAAGTGCTGGTTAAAAGGAAAT
The DNA here is from genome assembly GCF_000671375.1 of Centruroides sculpturatus. Lineage (NCBI taxonomy): Eukaryota > Metazoa > Arthropoda > Arachnida > Scorpiones > Buthidae > Centruroides > Centruroides sculpturatus. The sequence continues at coordinate 5,154 of NW_019387812.1, read as the reverse complement.
GCTTAATTATATGCTTTTATTATATCGTTAAATCTAAGTAAATGGAAAATTATTACAGCTAAACATTATAACCATATTCATTCGCATATTATAGCATTTGCGTTAGCATTTTCATTTTCATATTATAATATCTAAAATTCTTCAGAAAAATTTTTAAATCGAACTTCAGAAATTTATAATTTAATACAGTATTTGTAAATTTTTATCATTGTCTTTTTTATGATTATTTACAATTTTACGACATTTTATATCAGATATATGTCACGTTTAACGGCATTGATAGTGTTCAATATTGTAAGTTAAAGGTTAGGAAATGAGGAAATATAGAAATAACTTGTCATATCTTCAGTGGGGAGATTAAAATTTTAAGCGCTATTATCTTTCACAATTTGCTTTGAAACATCCGCCGAAAAATAACATTTTTGCCTTTTTATAATAAATATATAAAAACTGTTTTCTAATGACATTTCATAATAATTGGCGCTACACGCGACTTTGTAATTATCACTGGTGGGCTGAATACAGTATTTCAGAATTCTTACTAAATTCTAGTTATTCTGCGATTCTGAATTCATTTTATCTATTCCTTACTCTCCCCACTGACAGAATTCTAAGTATTTCAGTCAATTTATTTTGTCTATGCTAACTTTTACTAGTAAAGTCATTGTCTTTAACTGATCGTTCCATAATAGACTAATGTATATGTTTTTTATAATGTTCATATAATAGTGAAGAAATTATGAAGAATTCCGTGTTTTTAATGCGTTTATAACTGTTCTGTATAAAGAAGAATATCAGTGTTCTGTGATTTTTAAAAATTTTAAAACGCCCTGTAGTAGTACGTATTGAATACGTTCCTAACGGTTAATAAATATTTCCGAGTGAGATGAAATGTTTTTGCGTAGGTTAAGAAGCGTGTTGCTGGGTGTTAATTAAGTATTTTATGTTATAATAGTGTTGAGATTTTTGCAACGGACTGTGTAAATTATGCAAGAAGTATGTTATTGTAAATATTACATTTATATAAAAATTATTGAGTGCACGTAGGTTATCCTGACGAAAATTAACGATTCTACCCTGAAAGTCGGCTTATTCACATTCTTCTTCTTTATATGCCATATCAGATTCCATATGTTGGCGAACACCTGGCGTAGGTTGGTAATTAGTAATGCGCCGAGTTGTATCTTAGAATGGTTTCCTGTTTCTATCTCTGGGACGCGGTGTTACAATGCCTTCCGGGAGGTTTTAAAAGAATCTTGCCCCTATTCAGGTGTTACAAACGTGGAAAACACCCGGGAAACTCCAGGTGATCAGATCTTCCGAGAAGCGGCACGAACCCTCGACTAAGTTTCCAGTGTTTACCGACAGAACCGATCGGCCACTGGTGGGCTTCTCCCCATTACATTATGTTAAAATTTTTAGAACATCAAACTTTAGTTTAATTTTTTTAAGTTCGAAATTGTTTTTCGGCGTACACGAAATACCTTGATTTTTTTTGGCAAGCATTATGAAGCATTAATTCTCAAATTCAATACTGTTCGATACTCCATGTTGAAAATGAAAGCATAGCGACTATACTTTTAAAAGTTATACAATAAAAACAGCTATCAAAAGTAGGACTTTTACTACTAAATTTTCTATTAATGAATTAGATAGGAGGAAAGATCAATGTTTTAATTATACTCGAACGGGGTGAGAATTAGCAGGACTGATTGTGTGGAAAAGTAGTCAATGAAGTAGCCATCATAATTTTACTACAATATTACGATCATGTTCAAAAATATATTTAGTTTAGAACATGCAGCCATCTTGTAAATCGTACGAGAGACAAACACAATTACGTTTCTAGTATATATTTGCATAGATAAACAAAAAAAAATGACTGTAGTAGTTTGCATTCTAGTAATAGACATAGTAAACAAATAGTTAGATGAACAATTAGACTTGAAAAAAATTCTCAATAATTAACTCGGGCTTTTTACATTGATAATTGTGTGTGACCCCACTTATTATTAAATTTCATTTGAAAATAATTTATTTAATATTATTACAAACAGAAAAAAGTTCTTTTTATTCGGTGTACCACGGCGTTTCTTTGTAAATTTCGAACAGCTAAAAGCGTATAAAATTTTCATGTCATCACTAAACGGATGACATATAATCTTTTGTATTTTTCCCTTTTCATCTTTGACGTGCAAAATTTAACAGTATTAATATAAAATATATGATATATATCTGACTTAAAATTCTATGATATATAAATTGCGTTAAAATATTTTAGAAATTACAATATGAAATTATAATATTCGTAAGTGCAGCAANTGAATTCGTTGTTTGTATTCGATTTAGAGTCACTCCTAACAAATATGTTAAAAGCTTAGTCAATAAAACTAAAGTGCTGGTTAAAAGAAAATTCTTCATTATAAATTCTTATTATATCATTAATGTTAATCAGATAGATTTTACGCTAATATATGAAAATTTTAAACCTGTCTATTAGGAAAATTTATTTATGTAATATGATTTACTGTATTGAAGGCCATTGCCAAACTCACGAACTTTCCATCCACGATCACGAACTTCATTTCCATGATGGCGTAGCAGGAAATATTGAATTTCACTATTAGTATTTCATAACGCATGACAAGAAAATTAACATAGTTCGTGTACCACAAAAAAGAATTCCGAACTTAAAAAAATTAAAGTTTGATGTTCTAAAAGCTTTAAAATAACGTAATGTGGATACGCCGACTTTCAGGGATGAATTGTTAATCTCTCGTCAGGATAACCTAAATGCACTCATGTATGTGGGTGGTGGCGTAGGAGGCAGACAATGGAAGTGCCAAAGATGTACACTTAGAGAAAGACGTTTCAATAGACAATAACGATTATAACGACAAAAGATGACGACAAGTCCTAGCCCCGTGTCTTTGAACACCAGAGATTTATTAACTTTTTTCATTTTAAATTTTTCTTTTAATTGGCTGAACTTCCGTCTCCCTACTCTCCGATTGGTCTATCTATTGACTCCAGGTGAAAACTGAGATCAGTTCGGATGGCGAGAAAGATCTGCCTTAAATAGTTTATCCGATACTAACCTACTTCTTCACCTACTCAAAAATATTTCAGCTCACTCAGAAATATTTATTAATAGTAACAAACGTTTTCAATATATAATACACAAAATCTTCATACTTTAAAAAGCACACAATATTTATATCTGTTCTTTTTTATACAAAACAATTAAAAACACATTTAATATACAAAATCTTTTAAAATGTTGAGCTATTTATGTTTAAAGAATAAATTACAGTAATATAGATATTATTTGAATTAAGAAAATAATGAAATACATAAAAAAAGTTGGTTAATCAGTGTGCTGAGTTATGAAGTTAAAACGAACTTGTCTAAAATTGAAAAATAAGGAAAATGTCATACTTTTACAATAATTAAACAACTATTATGATGAAGTTGGTTGTACTAATGAAAATTCATTACTATAATTTTAAACCGAAAAATTATAATAAAAATTTTATAATATATTCTACTAATGAAAATACCTAAAATTTTTAGCTATCGTAATTGTCTGTTTTCCTATTTTTAATGTTATAAGAATAATTAATTCTAAAGCATTTCCTTTTAACCAGCACTTAATTTTGTTGACTAAGCTTTTAACATACTTCTTCAAAGTGATTCTAATTTTAGTGAAAATTAGAAATTCAATTTCATGCATGAAACATAATTGTTCAACACAAATTCATTGAGAATCCAACGAAGAATATACGTTCGTTAGTATCTTAAATGCGCATGAAACTTGAGCTTACTTCGGACAAAAATTGTAGAATATTCGATCTAAGGTCAGAAATTCCTCACTTTACACAAAATATTTCGAATATGGAAGATGGAAGCTGCATGATTTGTTTCCTGAGGCCCTATTGGACAACAGCTATGATTTTCGGTTTAGACTTCTTGCATATGTGTTCCTGCAAACAGCCAACTTATTTACTTAAGACTGAGAAATTAAGAAAGCTTTACACTCGGTTTGTTCAGGTTATATTATGGCAAAATACTATAAGTTTGCTATGGCAAAATTTACCTGGTGTAAANCTGATTTTCGGTTTAGACTTCTTGCATATGTGTTCCTGCAAACAGCCAACTTATTTACTTAAGACTGAGAAATTAAGAAAGCTTTACACTCGGTTTGTTCAGGTTATATTATGGCAATATACTATAATTTTGCTATGGCAAAATTTACCTGGTGTAAAAAAATATGCATTGTGTCACATGTTAGATGACGTATTCGGGACTGATGCTCTAATAGTAAATATTGCATCGTTAATCTTATTAATGACTTACTCAGTCTGTCTGGCATCTGCCAATAAAACAAAATTTCATCTGATTAAGATTCTTCGAAACAGATATTTTTATCGAAAAATTATTACGGAAAGTAATGGTCTGCTGGGAATGTTGTCTTTTCTCGTTTCTCTTATTGTTATATTTTTAATTGTTATCTTTCATGTTTTTTTCTGGTTGTTTACTATCCTGTGTTGGAAAAGAATCAAAAGTTTCGACTAGAGGCACTTTTTTGTGCTGTCGATATTGGATTTGTGGTAACTTTAATTACAGGAGGGATAGCATATATTTTGCTGTTATCAGCTGTTATTGCCTTTGTTCTTCGTAAAGAGTTTGAAGAACTTTTGATTGAATTATACCAAATAAGAAGAAGCGACAGAAATCTAAAGACGAAATTACAGGAATTGATGATTCATCACGAAGAACTTTGGGTTATTATAAATCAGTTGAACACAAAATTTAAATTCATTTTTTCAGTTGTCTATTTCGGAATAATTTGGGGAACGAGTTTTTTGTATTACCTATTTTTGTTTCTGAACATGCATGAGTTGCTTAGTATGTGGAGTTTTGCTTTGATAATTCTTTTCTCATTTATCTGTATTATATTTGCCTGTGACCTCTGCTGCCACGCATTTACGGTATTTATTCACTAAACTTAAAAAAACTTTTTAATTATTAATTGCGTTTTATATTTATATCTGTATTTTTTAGATGCAGAATGGATTTCAAGACATTCGGCAATTTGCAGTTTGCAATTTGAAACTCTCTGAAAAGTTAAAGGTAAAGATTTTCGTGATTTTT
>NW_019387811.1:0-10939 GCF_000671375.1 Centruroides sculpturatus | reverse complement strand
ATTATTAATATTACAATGAATTTAAAATTAATAATTCGGTTAATTTACGCTATTATTAATTTAATAGTTAAAATAATAGCATTTTCGTTGAAAATTTGATTACTTTATGCGGATTTTGCATGGTTTATTTTTATAGTTTATTGCTGAAGTAGCGATACTACTACGGGATTGTTATTGCTAAATTGGCATTATAGGTGTAATGGTTTGGATAAAATATAAAATAGTTGATAATTTAATGTGGTCGCATAGAGGTGTAATTCTGGATCGATGAAGACAAGGCGAAAAAAGCCTCTTCTTTTTAGAATCACAGTCATGTGAGTCATTAGTAATGACATAACAGGTTATTAAAGTGAAGAAGATGGAGGGGTCGAGCGGGGGAGGAAGTGGGTCATTGAAAATGAGCGCGTGCTTGCGGAAGTGTGAATTGGTCAAGGGAACGGGTCCGAACAAGGACAAATCGTTTTCTCCAACAGAAAGAGAAAGCCAATAGGAGAGAGAGGTGGGATGCTGTCAAGGACGGATACGCGCGGTTCCTCCCCCTTAAGGAGACGAATGCGCGCGCAACTAAGCAGCAGTACCACCCCCGAGAAAAGGAGAAGACAAGTTATCCATTCTCACGCTAACCACAGCGTAACTGAACTTCCGTTTCTGAAAGGATGCGGGACTCGTGCGCTACGATTTCCTTCCCGCTTGTTTGCTGTAGTAGTGCTTCGGGCTCGCATCCGGTGGAAGAGAAAAAGCCCACCTCACGGACAATATCGAACGAATCTTGACCGCCAGGTTTTTTTATAATCACATGACTGAAAACTCGTCCTGTTCTGATCCGGTTTGCTAGCGAATTCGAATCAGGAATCACACGCCGGCGTCATAAAAACAATTAAACTACTTTCCTTTTAGTAACGACAGTTGACAAAATATTTTTCATTAACATTTCAAACGGGGAAAATAAATATTTAATAATAAATTAGCATATTTAATTATAATTTACGATTGGAAAACTTAAAAATATATATATACTAATTACTTATTAGCGTATTTACTAGAAATTCTCCAGTCAAGCATAACGGATTTTTTTTTATGAGAAAGTAGAGATTGAAGAATTGAGAATTCAAGAGAGTTGCTATTTCTACAAATTAAGTAGCTTATACTCGAGCTTGGTGTTGTGCTGCTGCTTCTGCAGCCATAACAAAGCCATTCTTATTTGATTTGCTCAAGTCGAGCTTCAAAGCCTTCGGGGATCTCGGTTGTTCTTATTCTTTTACATCTAGAATTTACCTGACTAATTTTACTCTTACACTTTCCCCTAGGCAAATTTTTTTTTTTCCGACAAAATAGCCAGTCTTTTTAATTCCGTGTTGTAAAACAAAGATGAATTGTATGTATTGTACTGTACAGTACAGTACGTTAGTTAGATTAGCGATAACACTTTCTAAATAACGGGCACGTTAGAACGTTACTTTCGATTGGATAATAAAACCTCACGTGGTCATAATGGAAAGATTTTTTTAAAATTTGTTATGAGGCAATCATTTTTTTAAAGTTTAAATTTAATGAAGTAAGTTTAAAACACGCCATTTGCCAAAATATTTAAAAATGCAACTTCCTCGTCAAGCATGATCACTGCAATGTAAGCGCAATCATCGATCTGAAATCGATAAAACGTTTATTCTATAGGTAATACAGTAGAACCTCGAAAACTCGGCCTAATGTGGACCGAAGGGTGGCCGAGTTTGTGAAAATGCCGGGTTATCGGGAATGGGGTTAAAAAAAATAAGTACGAGTGTTTCCTCAGAAAATACTGTACTGTACTTGTATGTATTGTTTACTTGAGAATATAACAGAGAATAAACTGCCCAAATACCCTTAAACAAAGGAAAAGTACNCAAAAATTGTAGGGGTTATAAGGAATTTACACGCAGACGACGGCTTTTATATTAGTAATATTAAATAACAATATCGTAAGAGCATTCTTACGTTCTACTTTAAAAATAACATTCTGTAGCAATTATAGATTAGGCAATGTAATTATTTATGTAGTAGTAAAGTAGAGATTTCTGTATAAAGACATTTTATTGCTTAGTCATTAGATTACAGATATAAAAAAAAATATTTATATATAGGCCCTATATATTCAATAAATGCCTGTGACTGAAATTAATTATGGGAAAAAATTATGTAGCATATTGTATATTATATAGTATATACACTCTCTATAGTAAATAGTATACTACAGGTTTTATATCAGGGGTGTCCAACCCGCGGCCCGCGGGCTACATGCGGCCCAAGGCAAGTTCCAATGCGGCCCAATAAACGTGTAAACAAAACCAACAAATTTTTTTATTTATTTCAATGGCATAAACTCAAAAAAGACTAAAAAACTCAAAAACTCAAAGTATTAAACCTTTATACATATTTTATTTTTGAATGGAAAGGAAATATTTTCAAATACTTGGGAATGTGTGAATGAGGAATACTAAGGAATATGCTGGAAGGAATACTAAATAAAGCTGTAGTTGTGACTCAAAGGAATATAGAGTCAAATTCGGGGAAAGGAGAGAAAGGCCAAAAGATAAAACGTAATGAGAAAGGTTAAATAGACCTTCTGTTATGCACATATTGACCCTTAATTTTCCAACCTTCCTCACTTCTTTACCTTTCGTCCTTTCTCTCCTTTCCGTGCTTTTGGGTCTATAATCCTTTGAGTCCCAACTCCAGCTTTATTTAGTATTAGTTCCAGCGTTGCAAGATTTGGCTACTTTGCGCCAAATTTGGCTACCCTTTTTGGCGTAAAAAATATCATTTGGCGCATTAGTTACTTTTTGGGCTACATATTATTTATAAATATATTAGATAAATAAAAATGCACTTTAAAATGGTGTTTTGTCGTTTTTTATTAATTAGAGACTCAAATAAAAACAAACATTTGTGTTTGTAAAATAATTGTTTGTTTGACTCTTTTATAATAATTGAATTTATCTATTTCTAAGTAAAAATTGAAAGTGTCTATATAAGTAATTTTTTATAAATATTCTTTTCCGTAATAAAGTTTTAATATTTATTACTATAATCTCGACATGCTAATCCTTAAATATACAAGTATATTTAAGGATTTGACCAAAATATACTTGGGCCACAAGTACAGTATATATAATATACTTGTGGCCCAAAACTCCATGACTTCTTCCAATGTGGTCCAGAGAAACAAAAAGGTTGGACACCCCTGGTTTATATACTAATACATAAACTAAATTTCAGTGTAGTATAAGAATATGTAGGGCCTATATATTCTTATCTGCGGACGTCCATGAGTGTGTAGTATAGTGTTAGTAGGTTTTATGAGTCCTATATTACTCTATATAATATATACTATAGGGTCTATAGTATAGACTCTATATTAATATATATACCAATATAAGAATATATAGGGCCTATATATTCTTAAACTATACTGATATTTGGTCTATATATTAGTATAGGCCCTGTAATAACTTATATAGTATACTATAGGGCCTATATACGAATACAATACACTACATGGTCATAGACGCCCGCAGAAAATTTTTAAGGGGTCAAAACTTGGAGACAAATAATTACATCAATAACTTTTTGTTTTATTATTTAATTTTTGGAGGTTTTTTGGACAGAAAAGACATTTTAAGACAGATAAAGTGTACCTAGATCCCAGGGGAAAAGCTCCGTTTGCCCCCATCTACAGACGCACATGTATTGTACAGTACCTGTACTGTACTGTACATAATTTTATGTATAATATACATAAAAATTGTCCTGGGAAAAAATGATATAAAGGCCATAAATATATAAATTAAAAAACAAAAACAAAAATTAAATTTTCTTATTATTCTAACAGTAAAGAAAATTGCACACATGAAATACAATGTCTTATAAAGTCGTTTTCGTATAAGTTTATTACACAATGTCGTAATTTGAACAGAATTTTATTATTATTGTTATTAAGTGGCATTTGTAGGGATTATGCAATACTCGAGTAGCATTCTGACGTATTTTCAGATTTACTTTTATATTAGTAACTATATATATTTGTATATTTATGGTAGCATATTGAATCGTTATCTCTTGTGTTAATTGCTTTGTTAAAAATAAATTACGTCATCAATTGATTTTGTTGTTAAAATTAAAATAACTTTAATACGCGTATCAGTTATGCCTATACAGTAATAAAGTTATGAAATTGATTTTATAATTAATTATCCCTATTTGCGGATTAATCTGAAATATTTCCTGGTTAAAGGATTATTTAAGGATATTTCTTCTATTCTTTTACAATAATAAATGCATGAATGTAATTGAGTAGAAAAAGTAACATGAAAAACTTCAGAATTGATTACATTCTTCGTGTTTTTATTGTTGTAAAAATACTGAAGAAATGTCCCTAAATAATCCTTTAACTAGGAAATTTTTCAAATTAATCCCTAAATAGGGATATTTCCCTAAACTGTGGAGAAAATTAAAGCGTATTTTTCACCTATTACAACTGGAGTGATGCTTAAAATTATGCTCACCGTGTGACTTTTATGCAATATTTCCATAATCATATATTCAATACAGAGTTTTTCGAGTGCTTTTATCTCTAAACGAGTCACGTGCATCGCTCTTTAAGTAAAAATTATAAATTAAAAAAGAAGAAGAGCCGAAGTAATTTCACGCATGGATCTACTTTCCAACGCTCTCTGATTCCCTACGTTTATTTTTTGATAGAGACTCGGGCCTATTGCAGGGGCCTAGGAGGTAGTTAGTTTCCTGTATCCTGCAGGAAGTTTCGGAGACGGATAATACAATGAATAATTAGAATGTACAGGTTGGTTGGACGGGTTCATTCTGCCAGGGGATGCACGTTTCTTATCCGGCCCTCCGGGCTTATTTCGGAGGCTGAGTGTATACAGATGAAATCGTAAGTGGGTCGACCTTTATCTTGCCCTTTCATACTTACTTTGTAAGGTCTATGAAGGGATGCGCTAATTGACTACAGCTCCTGTAACTCCATATCTATACCTAATCATTTCCTAGCTTTATAACCTCGAAAATGTAACGTGTGAAGAAGACTTTACCATATCCATTCTTAATTTTACATAAACAATTTGCTCAACATCATAGAGTTTAGAAGTTATACAATATCTTAGACCTTTTCTACAGCATCACAACCTCAAAAATTAAGGCTCTTCTGCCTCAGTTTATATTAAACACTTAAAACACGAGGCATCTTATATAATAATTGGGCTATTCTCCTAATGAATTTGACTTTTTTTTTTTTTTTACTAGTTTCTAACCTCACGATACAATCTAGAAGACCTTTTAACTATTACAAGTCCCAATTCTTTCATAATACTGCATAAGTTAGTGATATTGAATAAGTGTTCTGCTTATATTATAAGCACTTCTAAATCTCAGTGAATTATAAGCTCCAAAGCTGCATAAATTAGCAATATCTACAATATAATTTACATTTAAGAAGATTAAAATAAAAACACCCTCTTTTTATGTTTCGCTCTCATATGGATTCAGATTTATGTTAACGGATTTATCAACACATTAGCGCTTTTTTTTTTCTTCGATTAATTTTTCAATTACGACTAGATGATTTTGGAAAACTTATTTAAATTTTATTGCACAGCGTATAAAAACTAGAAATTAAAGAAAAAAAGAAAGAAAATTAAAAAAAAACTTGACTGTGTCGAATCATCGATGCGTGATCGAACGCATTTAACCTGCATTTGTTACTATAGTAGTACTTGAAGCAGTCGACATTAACTAAACGAAAAACAAGGAAGTACTTGAGTCATCGTAATTATTCAAATTCCAAAATTTAAGTAAAATATTATGTCATTTCTTTAAAAAAAAAAAACAAAAGTGTAACGTACTGTTCGTATGTTTGCCCGCACGAGAAAAAGTTTACGAACAGAATTACATAAAATTTATTAAATAAGTTGGAGACATCTTTTTTATTATCTTCTTACTTTACTAGTTTTCCAGTTATATAACCCGTTTTGCTAACGATAAAGTGGAAAAAATGAAAAGTTACATGTATATTACTAATATAATTTCAATGCACGTATCAATTTTAATAGATATAATTTTCATGTATTACATAAAATCATCCTGGTGATAATATGAAGATATTTATCCTCCTAAATGTAAAATTTTGTGAAGATTTAGTTAATTTTCTAAATTTTAATAATCGATTTTAGTATCGATTATTATTTAAACCGAGTCGACACCTCCCTTTTTCTCTCTCTCTCCTTAACTTGATGTCCTTGAAAGCTTCATTAAACTGTGTAAGGGCAGATATCATTGTTCAGCACTTATAATTTTCAATTAATCATCGACGGTTACATAAAAGTAACAAATACACCAATATTTAAAATAGAAAAAAAAAATGGAGGACGAATTTCTCAGGCGATTAATCGCCGTTTTTAACCCGAATATAGAGGACCCTACAAACCGAATGGCGTAATTTGCTATGGGTTTGTGGCAGAGCATGTATCCTGCGCTTATACGGCCCATTGGGGCCCATTATTGAAGGAGAATCGAGCGATAGGGAAAGGAAGGCGCGATTAATCGCTTCGATCAGTCACGTGATACGATGGGTGACCGGCGCCATTTTGGAAAATCAGTCTCGGTCGCGCGCTACGTGACCGACATGGTTTGCATCGGAGTGGCGCGTGGCCGGTTATTCGGACATCGACTGCCACTTCAATACAATTTATCGCTTATACGGTGAAACAATAATGGTGTGTGGAGTTTTGTCACGTGCGTGAAAACCCAATGACGTCGCTATCGGAATGATATAATGTGGAATGGTATCTTAGCTAAGGTACAGTTGCCATTATTTTGTTAAAGTTGAATAATTCTTTATCACGTAATCTTATCACGTGATTAAACTCTAACAGGTCGTTAAGTAAGACGAATTGGAGGATACAAATTTTAAAAAAATAATACCCCTCTTAGCTGTTTTATTTCAGTTTATGAGCCTATATAAATTCTAAATCCACGAGTTAAAGACAAAAAGCAATCATAAATTAATCCCCAAGATCCTATCTGATCGCGTGATGGAAAATTTGTCTCCCCATTTGGGGGCCCTTATATTCATTTAGCCGTTATGAAGAATACGATTCAAAAACTGAGTAAATTTAATGTAATATCACCTGTCATAACCTTCACAAGTAAAACCGTAGGTTGTATCATAACCTAGCTAACTCGATACATTGTTAATCCGAACGGGCAGACATAAGGGCGACAAGAAAAATCCCTCGAAATTTTAATGATGTAAAACAATTATACGATGGCAGGCAATCACAGAATCGATTTATGTACCCAAAAGGACCTACGTGGAGGCCTACTAAGTTAGATGATCCCTTATATAAAGGCAGAAAAAAGAAGCGCAGACCGTTAAAAGACAATGTTATCAGATAGAAGGCAATAATGAAGTGGCTACAGAAGTGCTGCTTGCGTGAGACTAGCTCAATAATAAATCAGAATATTCATTGTTATAGGGCCTCAATTATGTCACCTGTTAACGGTCAGCGTTTCCATCTGATTGCTACCTTGACAGTATTACTTATAGGGTAACAGCCAACTAGCACTTCTCCCGGATGGCCTAATCTGTCACGTGATTATCCGCAGACGTCGTTATTTCTTAATCACCCGACCCAATCGGATTCGGAAGTCACGTGATTTCACTTAAACAATGTATTACATGACAACTTATACGATTCTTGTTTGGATTCGATCGTACACGTATAATCACCAGCGAAATAAGCATACGAAACGAAATTCTGAAGTGCCAATATTAATATTATAGTCAAATTTCTACCTGTAAAAACAGCCAAAATTATTTTTGTTTGGAATAATCTCCAAACAACGGCCATTTTTAATATTCCGGTAGGTGGTCGTTGTTCGGAGGTTTGATCGTACAGGTTCATCGTAATGATGTAAATAGAAAAATTGATTAATTTTAACTATAAAACTCATAGTTAAGTTAATTACGTTTGACAATGCATACATTTGCAAGGATTAAATTGATAAAATAGAAAAAAATTCTGTTAATTAATTAGCAAGAAGCATTTGAAGTTTAACGAATTTCAATGGTAGAAGTGCTGTTGACGTGGCGCGTGTAAGCCTTCAATTAACCAAATTGTGTTGTGATTTATTAATGAAGGTCATCCCCGCTATTTTAGCGAATTAATACTTTAATGGGGTCTTTTCCTCTAAAAATTGGCAACTTCCCTATAAAAAAAGAACAACAGGAGTGATCACGTGATTCTAATGGTTGCTGGCACATCATCTTTACTTGAATCATGGGCATTTAACAACACCTTAAACACGTTCTGTTCGCACCATCCGATTGTGGCCATCTTTTCTAGTGTTGCGTCACAATATTTTGCCATGTAAATAAGCTGATTATCACGGATTCGAAGTACGCTTTAAGTGTCTGGTTGCTTCTATGGGTTTTTATATGAAGCGATGGTAGTTAATGTAATGGTAAAGTCAAGAATTATGACAAAACAAAGTAAGAAAGTAACCAAAAGACTCTGATAGTGGAGAAAAGACTGATTGGCATTTTCGGTAATTGCGTTTATATTGTATCTTTTGTGGACGGACCGGTTCCTTTTGTGTGCAATATAGAAGAGGGCCGAAGGCATAATCTCTGTCTATTCATCCTATTCGGTATCACTTCTCTCTTTCTGTTAATTGTCGCGTCCTTGGAGTAACTTCTTCTTAATTGGCATCCATGTCGGAATTCTCCCATCTCGGCTTCACCTCTACCCGACCCTACTTTACAGGATTGCCGGTCACGTGGCTCTGATAGGCACTATCGAAAACCTGGATAAATATTTCACTTGTATATATAAGATAGCGACCGATTTCCGCGTTTTTTAATTAAGATTGAATGCGCCAATTTGAAATAAATGGCGGCACAAAGATCGAACTCGGGCAATATCGAGATAACTTTTTGCTCATTTCTTTGACTCTTGCGCACCTGATGGACCTGAATTGAGGACGGAAGGGCCGTTAAGCCACCTGTTTTGGTAGCGACCGTTGGGGTTTAAAGGTCCGCACCTGCAGAAGGCCGTTGAGAAGAGTACACCTGCACTATCGCTTTATGAGGGGAACAGGTGCGCTCTTTCTTTCTTTTTACGTAATTTCTTGTATTATATAATTGCAATTCGCTACTCGTTCGTCACGTCGTGGAAAATTGATGAAGTGATCGTTAACTAACAAGAGACGTTCATCAATAAGTCACAATCTGTTTTCCATTATTGGCAAAAGGAGGGAGTGATCGGTATCTGACATGTTTTAATAAGTTTTATTGGCATTGTCACGTGATAAAAACGAGAAAAAATGGCCATCGTGTAACTTAGATTGGTCTTAATTGCTTGGCATCTGTCATAAACATTCATTACTTCAAGTATTATTTATGTATAGTATTAAGGGATTGCTTCTGCAGAAATTGTAGTTTTATATTCCCGAAAATGAGATTCAAAATAAAAAAAAAAGACGATAGGCCCTTTAAGAATTCTTTATTCTTCTATTGTAAATGAGCAAACAATCTAACGAACGAAGATGAAGTGGCTCCACCCTTATTAACTACAATGGAATAGTAGAGAGGGAGGGGCACATAGACGCTTCCTGTGCGGAGGGGGTCCGGAAGTCTAGCGGTAACGCACTTCAATCCGTCTAGACTGAAAAAGGCCTTCTGTGTTAGCCTACTGTACGTCACCGTATTCAAAAATCCGTCGGGGTCACATTTAGCTCGTTTCTTTGGGGTCGGGGTCATTATAGATTTCAACAGATTGACCTTGACAATGGGTCAGTTTGTACGAACCTACGGGAAGTGGATAATAGTGGCACTTCCTGTCTTTGTGGTCCACCCTCCGGAGGAAATCCCCTGTCTATAAGCTGGGCAACAGGTGCGCTGATAAAAAAAAAAAAAAAAAGGCTTTCCACACCTCGCTGACTCTGTCCGGGCCCTACTATCCTTTCATCGTTCTCCCTTTCGTTATAAGGGCCCGATAAACAACGAAAAAATCAAGCATGCATTTAAATTTATTATATCTAGTCAAAAAATTACTTCGGATAAGATCTAAACGGTTTTAAAAGTAAGAAATATATAAGAAAAATATATTGAAAGATTTTGATAGTTAGATAAGATTAAGCTATTAATTATAATCTAAATTTGTGTTTTTTATTGTTTTTTGTACTAAATTAAATAGAAAATTATATGTTTGGATATAAAAACACGTATGTATATACTATAATTCATAGATATCGATAAGATAAAATGATCCCTTTTCAAAGGGATAAAATTATTATTCTTAGGCATGTCCTGTCTCGGTGATTGTCCCTAAAAATCCTAGAAATTCTTCCTAAAAATCTTAATCCAGGATGTTCAGGGATAATTTCTAGGATTTTTAGGGACAATCACCGAGACAGAACATGCCAAGGATCAACTTTATCTCCGATTCCTCGATTAATGTAGGAGTTACGAGCCATTTTAGCAATAAAAACAAAACACTTATGACGTAAAATGTTTACAAGAATTGACAGAAAATCCTAAAATAGTACTGTACACTCTTCAGGAAGATACAGCAACATTGTTTTTTTTGTATCTACCTCATTTAAGTATGGTGTTTTAACAATAGATATTAGGGCAAAAAAGGCGTGTAATCTGTATTTGTGTGCAAGATAAAGAAAAAAAATTTATATTTTAATGAAGCCTTTGTTCCCTAAAATCTCTAAAAAATATTTATTTTAATCTAAAAAGATATAAATTTACTACAAATATTATTAAGATTAAGACTTAGATATGAACAAAAATATACAATTTATTGTATAAGCTTACAGATCAAGCTAATGATTCTTTAATATGAGGCTAGATTGCGTTTAAACATAGGTTATGTCT
>NW_019387810.1:0-10621 GCF_000671375.1 Centruroides sculpturatus | reverse complement strand
AAGACGAATATCTATTGAATAATTTTAGATAAATATTAACAAACGGCTTTGAATATTTGTTTATAGGAACCGATGAATTCGTTTCAAATTATTGATTGGTAATATCTCTACCCAATGTGCATAACATTTATGAAATTTACTGGAATAATGTGAACGGTACTTGATTTGCATGGAAAGACGAATAACTATTGAATAATTTTAAACTAATGACATTTCACGTGTAAATCATTGATTGCTATTTTTTAAATTCCGCGTTGTTATGTCTATAATAAGGGAAATCGTGTTAAATTTCATCCCGGTTGCTTTTTTGAAAAGTAAAAAGAAGGAAAAAGTTCCGTTTGTGCGTGTGTGCGTAAGCGCGTATTGGTGTTAATTCCGTTTAATATTTCAAAATGAGGTAACGATTGAAAAACCAAAATTTGTGAAGTTAGCTATTATAAGGACACGAATGATGATAAAATTTGGTAGTTAAAAGCAGGGGCAAATCTAGATTAGGGTTTATTAAGGTTTAATGTGGTCCCAGTTTTTGTTAGATTAAAAATGTTTACATTGATTAAGATAAAACAAATAATACGATAAATTATTATTATTATTATATTATTAATGTTAACTATATTTACTATACGAAAGGTGCTCGTTGTTAATGAAAAAGTATTAAGCATTTTTGGTAATAATTTAATTTTTGTAGGCCCTTGACACTTGTGAACCGAGGATTTAAGCTCTATTATTTCCTATGTAGATCCGTATGTAGAAGGTCAGGCAGTGAGGAGATAGAAGGGAGTCTTTTTTAATTCATTTCTATTTTTCAAATTAAGCTTTCTGCCATTTTATAATTAATATTAACGTAACTGTTATTTCTTTAATATCTTATATTAAACGGTGTTGCAGATAATTTTAACTTTATCTTAATATACCTTAGCACTATCCGCGAGGAAAGTTGAGGAATTCGTTACCGGACTTTTTTTATTATAAAAATATATTTTTATATATTTATTAATTTTCATATAATTCTTTCTTTGTATATATTTGTAATATTTTAAGTTTAAATTATGTCAGTGACAAATGTCTATGCAGTTGAATAATAATTAAACTGCTAATTACATCCTGATGAAACATCAAGTTTTTCTAAACAAAAATAACACGCTAAACATTTAAATATAAAACTAAATACTGTTTTATATATCATCTGATAGATGTATAGACTCGATAACTAAGCTCTGTTTTACACTATGACCGACTGGACGACTGGTCTGACTGATAAGTAACCCATTCGATACAGCCGGTGTATTCTCTCGAATATTTTTCTGGTATGTATTATTATTTTATCTGATTAATAATTAAAATTCTATAATATAAATAACTATTAATTGTGTTATTTTCTGAAGTGTAATCTTTTAAACTATAATCGAAATAATTTTTTTATAAAGAAGACTTTTACAACTACACTTCGATCGGTATTTACAACTCAGACATTATAAATACAGTAGAGCGTCGATTTTCCGAATCAATTGGGGACTGGGGTTGTCCGGATAACTGATTTACGTACGAAAAAATAGTTTAACGTATCCGATGTCGAAATTTTTCTCCGTTGTGTGTCGTTTCGCGTTGAATTTTCGTCAAGCCTAACAAAGACTATTGTATCGTTAAAAGTTATNGTTAAAAGTTATTTTTTTATTTTGTACAAACAAAATAAATATATTGAAAAATATAAAAAGTAATAAAAAAATTATACTTCAGGTGTTAATTTAGTATGAAAAACGTAAAATATTTGAGTAGCCCAAGTCATAGCCAAAGATTGCAGCGCCACAGCACTGGCGAAAATTTAAATTTGCCGACTGGAATTCTTTCGGATGATTGACTTTCGGAAAATCGACGCTCTACTGTATATGCAAAACAGATTAGCAAGAGGTCGTCACAGCCACTCAAACCAAATTAATCCCTAAGAGAGCTGAATTCAACGCTCTTTTAATGTTGTATCAGTCATTGAAATAAACTTCAAACAAAAGTTTAAAATGTAAAAATATACAACACAAAAGATTTATGCAAAAATACTTTTTAAAATATTCGAATCGCACTTTCACAGTTACTGAAGGACTATTTTTTACAATAAAAATTTCCAAGTCAGTCTACGTGGCGAGACTTTTAGACAATGAACATAAATACGTGCGCGGAAGCATGGGTGTCGGTTCCTTAAAAGTTGAAGTATGAAATTTTGTGAAAGCCGGAGCCCTCTTTACATAGGAAATAAAATATTGTAAGTATATATATTCGTGTTTGTTTTTTACACCCAATGAATATTCACACAAAAAAGTTCACAGAAAAATCTACGTAAAATAATAGATTTTTTTAAAACTGGCGGTAAGAAAATTTTCTAATTTATTAACAAAAATAGGCATTTTTGAATTAGTTTCCCATAAAATGCCTCTTGCAAATTCAAAGTTGAGTATCTCGATAACCGCACGTATAATCTTAACAAAACTTCAACCGCCTTTGTATGGTAGTATTAGTAACTGATACCTCGAGTTTCAACGCTTTCGTAAGAAAATGGCATTTGGCACCAATTACCTTAATAGATAATTGATAATTTGAAGTAAAGAAATAATTTATTTAAATTGAATATTTAAAAAAATCGCATCTAGAGCTACTTACTGAGTGATGAATTGCTTAGAGTTAGAAAAATTTTGACACTGGATTATGTAAGAGTTCGATTGGTCAACAAGGAAAAAATTAGTTTTTATACAGATGGCAAGTGCCTTGGCTTGCCTTGCATTAAATTATAATTTTTTCAATATTCTGAGGTATGGAATTCCATACTTGCAAAAACATGAGGTATGGAGTCTTCCATACCTTCCATAGTGGAAACGACACCCCTGTGCGAAAAAGCCTATAAAACAAAATCATTTACTTTATGGTTGATTGTAACGGCATTGTGAAAGAACGTTTATGACAAATTATAATAAATAATGTAACGGTTATTTCTTTAATAATATCTTTTATTAGGTGATGCTACAAATAATTTTAACTGTATCTTGATATACGTTGATACTTTTTTCCGGGAAACTTAAACAATTCGGATTTTGAATTTTTTTTACCGTAGAAAATTATTATTTTTTATATATTTATCAATTCGCAAGTAGTTCTTTTTTTGCATATATTTGTAGAATACTAAGTGCATGAAAAAGCATTATCAGTTAAAATCATATTAGTGACGAAACCTTACGTTCGTTTTATAATAACTGTTTTTTGTATTTTGACGGAACTTCGAGGTTTTCGAACAAATATGACACGCTAAACCTTTTTATCTTGAAGTATATATTATATACTATCTGATTGATGTATCGATTTGATGAGTAATACTACAAACTCAGTGTACATAACTGTAGATGAGATAAATTAATAGAGAATGGAGAGGCAAGAAAAAGTAAACTTATCACATAAGCATACAATTACACGTCACTATACTTGTACTTGAAAAAAAAAATACTTACAAACTTGTATTTGTACATAGTTGACCGAATTTTTACATTAAAGTATACTGAACGTAATTGATCGAAAGTTTTATTAAATATACAAATAATCACTAAGAAGACGCGGGAAAAAATATTCATTATATTTAACGCAAGAATAGAATTTTTCTGTATTGTATTGAAGTTTATCTAATAGGAAATTTGTTCTTGAAACTATACCTTACATAATTTAAATATCATTTATAATACTTGACGATTAATATGGGAAATTATTACTATGAAAATATTTATCAAATAAATATATTTAAACCTCGCAAATTTTCACATACGTTTACCACATCGAGTGAATAATTTAAACAGATAATAATCTGAAGTAATATTTAAAACAAATCTTTTAACCACAGAAGAGAAACGTTGTTCTTTGGGCCTGTCAAAAAAATCTATGAATTTATTTGAATTTGTAAACAAAAATATTTCTTATAGAATCTGAAGGTTTTTTCTATGTTTGATTTTTGTAGAGAAACTTTCATGACAGTGTTTATAAAATGGCCTTTTTTCAGATAATTAAATTCTTTGAAGACCCGTTTCAAAATCAGATCATCTAGTAAATGATACATACATTATTGAAAAGTTAATTAAGAATCGTCCGTATTGGTAACAACTGAGCAAATCCTCTTGTATTAATGGCGTGTATTTTAAGGTTTCCACAAAGTTTAATCACTATCGATACTGATATCGGTATTGGTTGCCTTCTGAAAGTATTTATATCTGCCAATAGCTGCATCAGGTTCCGAAACTTGAAATCTTGCTGGCTGTCGCTGTACACACTGTCCATTAGTTCTTACTATTATTACAATACCTTTTATAGGTGAAGAAGTGGGAAGGTATTGTATTCCTTCTAGGAATGCAATAGTTTCAATGAATGCTGAGTGGGCTCCAGAGAAGCAATCAATATAGTTTGATACTTCAGGGAATTAAATTTAGCTTTCTGGTCCCAAAATCAGTGAGTCAATCAGTACTTCAGTTTACACAAATATCACGATTTATATACACAGAACGAGCTTCATATCGGCTGTACTGCTAACAGACTCTCTGAGTACTACATTAACTGAGATAGAAATGAATAAGGTATCTTTACGGTTTTGGTAAAACGGTAAGACAGTCTTTACATTGAAATTTTTGTCTTGTGTTGAAAGTCTGCAAATGTCACTGCAAACAAGCATATAGACATTGTCTCTTATTTTAAACATTTTATGATAGTCCAAGTCGATTAACAAAGAAAAGTACAGCATAACGTCTAACTAAATTTTTATTTATAAACAGTAATCTGAACTCTAAGCATAGATTTTCGAAATGAAATTTGACACCTAAATTTTCATCATTAATATTTTTATATGGGTTTATCATAACAGAAAATATTATAAAATTACGTTTCGGATTTTGACGGGGTTGTATAATCCGGTTTCCGTTGGATCATACCAGTGGCATGCCATGACATTTGATGATAAGGAAGCTGTGTTTCTATAAGAAGCCGACTTCCAGAGGCAAGTTGTAAATGCAACTTAAATTTTTAAAATAATAGAAATATTAATTCTATGTTTCTGGAAATATAACATCGTTTTCATAAAAGAACAAAGCACTGTTTACTGTTGAATTGCTGTGAACTCAATAACTCACTGGGAACTTTGTATTTAACTTATGAACAGATTTATTATGGTAATGCAG
The DNA here is from genome assembly GCF_000671375.1 of Centruroides sculpturatus. Classification (NCBI taxonomy): domain Eukaryota; kingdom Metazoa; phylum Arthropoda; class Arachnida; order Scorpiones; family Buthidae; genus Centruroides; species Centruroides sculpturatus. Next base: position 5,429 of record NW_019387810.1, on the reverse strand, counting down.
AAAAAACATATCAGGTTTGTCTGCATTTCCATTTTTATCAAATCTGTAACCGCATTTTTCCTACTTCCTGTGCAATAACTTCTTGTTAATTTTAGTGAATTCGTTATTGATTTGACAGTAAACGCTACAGTTGTGATACAAATACAAAATTCTTGACGTGTCTTCAAACACAAAAAAATTTCGTGGAATTCAATATCGTCAGATGATCGTGATTTATACACTACGTTCATCACATCAGGTTTTTCAGCAGTTTCACAAAAAACAAAAAGATTCAGGAAGGCTTCAGGCATGTCAATTAGCGCTTTCTCAGACCGCGTGTTGCGCACGTTTACGTTGCAAGTCGAATTGACCCATGTAATTTGCACGCAATATAGCTCATTTTTTAATCGTTCGTCAGGTTTTTGCAAATGAACGTCCATCTTCAATTACCTTTACTCGGGCATCTGGTAGATTTACAAGGCTCGCACCATCAACTAAAAGAATAAATGTGTTATCACCTTTTGCCTCCATCCTATAACTCGCAGCACTCTAACAGCGACAAAAGTAAAAACGTTACTGCAGGAAATTCAAACAATTCTTGGACATTTGCTTGTTCTAAGTAATAAATTAGAATCAATATTAAAAGTAAGCTGCTACGACTGCAAAACTATATTCATTTCTACCACTGAAAACGTACCTCATTCCATCACAAATTCTAAAAACTTGTGGTCATAAATGCGGCACTTTAGAAGAGAGTGAATCACGAAGTGACGACATCCAAACTTCCGGGATCGAATATCTATATATTTAGAATCACGACTGTTTCGACGTTTGCTCTCTTATGGGGTCGGCACTTCTCGAGTAGTTCAGAATTAAAAAAAAATATTTTGAATTATGAAACAAATATCTTTTAAGTAATAAGTAAACCATTAATTAACAAAAGAAAAATAAAAAATAAATGTCAGTTCTGGGAACACGATATTATGAAACTTGAGAAGAAATAATAATATATTAAAGTATGTGATAAAATATAGTCGACATGTATCACTTCGTACATTTAATTTTAAATGAAATATTAAGTCAATGAAACGAAGGAAAAGAATTTATTATTACGAAGATTTTATGCAATTTTTTGTAATGCTGAAATTTCTGAAGAATTCCTTTTGGCTTTTTATAATTTGTATAATCAATGTTATCAATTTTGGCGTTATATAAAACGTTTAACAAGTTATCTGACAATGAAAATTCAATCATTTCTGACTATGATTTTATCAGATAACCCACAAACAGTGATTAAAGCCTGTCCCCTAAATAAAAACGTTACCATCCTAATTAGCAGTGCAATGCACTGCAACTTATGTGACACATATCGGATAGAATTATTTTAATCTTTAAAAAAGTTAAATTTAAAGAATCTAAATGTCGTGAAAATTATGATTACATCTTCGTATAAATACTGAAACATACATTTTTATGTTATAATATTTATGTTTACATTGTTTGCAAATCAGAATAATATCAACCTCTAATCAGGTTGATATTGTTTCCGAGATTGCAAACACTGTAAACACAGTTTTCGTGTTAAGTCGCACAGGTTGAAAATATATTAAAGTATCTTATTTATTGTTTAATGTGATATAAACAAAATCCGCATGTATTATGATAAAATTAAACTTTATTGGGCTGCAAATTGAAAAAATTGTAGACATTTAAATTCCCACTGTCGTTTCCTGTCTGTCCAGCTCTGTTGTTAATTAACTGCAAAAGTATAATGTAAGAGAACAAGACACAACGGTACTAATTTGAGGTGAAAAGCATATATTTTAAATTTAATTCATTTAAAATATGGTTAAAAATTTGCAGTCCGGCAATGCGAAAACGTCACAATAAATAATTGCTCGTTCTTCTAATGACACTCGATCCAAAGTATTATATATCGTTCATCACTGATGTGGAAGATAGAGAATACACTTAAATTCTTCTATATAAAAGTATGTTTTTTGGAGGTAATGAGAAATTCATCTCGCGAATCAGCAGAATCTTTTTCTATATTAACTGGAGTGATGCGGACTTTTCTCTTTTCCCTTTTGCAATGTACACTAAGACACTTCAATGTGTTTTAGTCATTGACAGTTTGTGTCTTTCACTTGTTTGAATTTATAAATTTATTTGTTAAAGTTCAATTTATTTAGCATTTCGTGTATTACGATATTCTTGTGTTAATGCATTATTTTCTCGATTCTCACCGTGTGCCTTCCATTAGCTATAATTTCGAAGAGTAGTGACAAAGTTAATACATATGCCAAAAGTTCCTCACAGAAAAAATTCAGAGCATGCATCTTCAAATAAAAAGTGTATTATATCAACAAAAATTAAAATTATTCTTTTGTCTATTTGAACAATGGGAAACTTAAAAGACGTCTTAATATAGTTAGGATGTGAAATTTTATAGAATAAAATCTATAAACCCGGAAGAAGACATTGAGTAATTGAAAAACATTTTCCGAATTTTCAAAATCTTTATTTCTGACTTCCTACATTGCTTACGGTTCTGATATTTCTAATTAACTTTTGAGTTTATTATAAACATTTACATTTGTAAAATACGCAGGATCCTCTGTCGTGACCAAATCCTCTGCAACAATTCCAACAGTTCTCGTAGTATCCGTACTTTATGCATCGTGTTAAACGCACGCAGCTATTTCTATCCATCTTTACTTCTAAATTGTAAAATAGTAACAATTAAAACAACTTCTACCCTTTTGAAAGTCTATAATAGGCTATTACTTTAAGACATTATTGCTAAATTCATACTGAAGAAACAACATAGAAATAGTTTACGTAACATAAACTAAATGAAAATACAGTACATTATAATGCTGTCCATTTTAGAGGTAAACTCACCATTTGAAATAAAAGCATAGAAAATGAATAGCACCAATAGGATATTCTTCATCTTCGTGTTCAAATGACTACCAATAAATGTAGAGAGAAATTAATGTTTTGTTAAACTGTAACAAAGTGATCGTTGGATGAAAGTTGGATATGTTTATCTACCCTGTCTAAAGGTGGATTTCGTTTTTATTTCCCTCCCTCACGACTAGTGTTTCAAAATTATATTTGTATAATATTAATATGTGAAATGTGAATATTAAAAATATTTTCATTTTTCTTCGAAGAGGTTTGATATAGAATTACGATAAACACCATACTTCTCCGTCTGCTATTAATTTTACAATAAAATAAATATTTTAATATAATTTTTTATTTGTTCAAGCAATTTATTTGTCGAAGAATTACAAATTTAATGTATAAATTCATTGTTTTTCTAAGGTGTCTAATAGGACAAAGAACTAAATTCCCGACTATTGTAACGCTTTTTCTGGTTATTATGACGAATTATTTCTACAGATGATTGGATTTAATATGATTTAAATCAAAAATTATTATTTACTGAAGTTTTTCGTACAAAATCATCAAATATACCGGATATGCGCAAACACCCCTGCAAAATTGCACTAATTTTCGACAAAACACACAGGCGTTATTTATTATGTTTCAAATAGGGGAAAAAGAATCGTGCGCTTTCCACACACATATTAAATTAGAGAAATAGAGAATTTACTCCCGAAAATTTTCGCCCGTTTAAGGTGTTCTAAGTCCAAAAAATAAAAATCTGGAGGAAACATTTTTTACTGATCGCCATACTCCTCTGTTATATATATCTCTCTTAGCCTTGTCCTGGCGCTCTCATCTCCTCATTTTGAGCTTGTATACTCAGGGCTTACGCGTGTGTGGTACTACTTCTATCGTTCTAACTCCATGTTCCGGGGGCATCAATGTCTCACATGGAGGTATCAGCCCAATATATGTAGAGTGGTTTTCTGTGTCGGGTGATTGCATGTATCTGTCTCTTATCTGTGGTTATTATTCGGGTTCTAATCTATACCACATACTGACCTATATAAGCCGAATTCCTGCACCATTGTTTATAGGGTTAAACTTCAGCGGAGTCTTCGGTAATATTCGCCTTACAGGGCGCATCACCGCTTCTGGTGTCTCGTCGCCATCATGTAAGTTACCAAATATGTTTTTATGTAAGCTTTGGCAATACTGTGTAAAAATTTTATTGTACAGTACGAGCCTTATCTCGCGCCAACCATATGTACAGTACATTGTTTCTTATGTTCAAATTGACACGCCACTTCAGGTTATCGCCACTTAAACTGGTTACTAACTGCTATTTGTATGTATGTACGGTACAGTCTGCAAGTTCGGCATAATGTTAGTTCCTTCTCAAAACTTTACTTCTTTCTGCTTCCAGGCTATTAGGCTATACCCCTGAGTGCAGCTCTTGCCAACCCCTAACAATGTTATATATAATAGCCAAAAAAGTAAAAAAAAAAAAAAATAGCTAATAACAAAATGTTCTAAAACTGGCAACATAAACAGGAATTTAACAATTTTTAATTTCCGTCCGTCTTAGAACTGTTCCTTCGATATTACATTTAATTATGTAACGAGAAATTATTTATTGTGACGTCGTTATAATGCTGGGCTGCAATATTTAATCACATTTTTAATATAATTAATTTAAAATATATGCTGTCCACCAGAAATTACTAATGGTTTGCCCTCGTACGACATACTTTTCCTTTAATAACACAGTCGTGCCTGTCATCTATTCAGAAACTTACAGGGAAAAAATTTGAATTAAAATAACGTGACTTCCCATATGTATCGGAAGTTCGTATATTAGTAATTAGGGTGTCCTGCCCCTAAGGTGTTTTATCTGGTTTCTTCTTTCATCTATCTAACCCCAAAGTCAGTTTCAGAAAGAACAGACAGACAAAAGTGAGAACTTATAGGTCTACAATTTTTTCATATCGCTGCCCATTACGATAAAAAATTTTCGAATATTTAACACAAATATATAACATTTAATTAAATTTCTTAAATATATTTAAAAACAGGTCTCAATGTTGATTAATGAATTTCAATTTTGAATAACTAAAATTTTGTCGTTTTCTTCACGAAACCAATTAATTTTTTTATATTTAATGCTCTTATCCTCATATTATTTTTCTCGCTCTTCATTAATGTTTTAAAATTTACATGCTAATCGCTGCGATTTTTCTTTGAAAATAAATGAAGCTAAGTAAATCATAAATTACTAACAAACAATACTTATTAAAATCACAGAATTTAAACCAAAAACACATCATTAAATCTCGATTGTGATAGCAGAAAGCTTTATGTAAAAATTCATGATTTTGTATATAGACTTATTCTCTTCCATTCTGTGCCGTGACGACTGCATGGCCAGAATCTACATGATTTAGAATTGGGAACAGACAATATAGATATAAGAACGTTTATCATTAAAATTTCAAAAATTAGACACGGTTTCATATTGAACACTAGACTAATTAACAAACGTTAATATCTCT
>NW_019387809.1:5322-9564 GCF_000671375.1 Centruroides sculpturatus | reverse complement strand
TGAAATAAAGTGATTAAACAAAAATTATTACAAATATCGTAAATAACAGTTCACAAATGCATATATAGAGATATTTTTTGAAGGGGAGAAATGGTGTTCACAATTTGAAATCGATCTCACACACAGTGAAATGCTCGTATACACGTGCGCCATCTATCGTAGGATAAATGTACTATGCCAGAAACCTTCGCAGGAGTGTATTAAACAACTTCCCAAAGTTTCATGGTAGTCGGATAAACGGTGTGGTAATGCATGAAGGACAGACGTACAGACAGATATACATTCATTTTTATATATATAGATTTGCAAAGATAATTTTACATAACTTGTACAATTAAAAAGAATCTATAAAAATTTAAAAAATGTTTTTAACAAATTAGTTTAATATAATGAGTTAGATAAATATAATAAAATGAACAACCAAATTATATTAATGGATTGAGAATATATCTATTCTTTATTTATACTTTAATTAAGAGAATATATATATATATATAATATCTCTATAATTTAGCTAACATATTATTATAAGACTAAATATATTTTATGTTTACAAAAGTAAGTTATAAATATTTTTCTGTTAAATTATGAAATATAACTGATTAATATATGTTAGATCTACTCTAAAATTTTTTGGTCTTAATTTATATGGTAAAAATTTTGGAGACGAAAGTTAAATACTGTATAGAAAAATATATGGTTAGCAATATATATAATTTTTTTTCTGTCTATTTTTACTGTTAAGCATGAAAATAATTCAAATATGGTAATATAAAATTTAATTTTTTAATTCTTTAATAATATATTATTTCTTTTCAGCATTTTTTATATATAAATGAAATAGAATAGGCGTAATTAAGATAATATATGAATTTAGTACAGTATATATTTTGATGACGGTAGAATTTCTCATAAATATAAATAGCTCTATTACACCTGTAATTAGTCCTGGTGTGGACACAAACATTGAATCAGGCTATATCTTGCATCTGTGACATAATAACTACTATAATTGCAATTGCACTGGAGTGGAAGTAGTGAGCTATTCGTTAATTTGGACGTCATGGACCGTGCCATTCTTTCTCACGAGTGCAGCACTCCTGTCTCGGATGTAAAAAAACAACGGCATAGTTAAAAGTTCAGTTTAAACTGAGCGCACAAGGCTATGCAGAGACAAGCCTCATACGATTTCATTACTTATTTTTGGCGGTGTCCAGCCCGTTTGAGTATTTTAATGGAACAAAAACGTTTAGTATTGATTTCCAGATGCTCTACGATATTTTATAATATAAATATACTATGTGGTTATTCTTTTGTAGGATCCGAGATTGGAAGTATTATACTGTACATTCCGTCCAAATCAACGAAAAGTTCACTAACAATTACCTATACTTTAGTGCAATTTCATTTAGTTATTAGATAGCAGATGAAAAATATGGACTAATGCAATATTTGTGTTTATGCATATAATTTAAAATTTACATAATAATAATATTATACAAATTTATTTCAGAATAATATTTATCCGGTGAACGGTGATAGACCTCTAACAATAAGAACAGTTTTGACTGAACATAATGAAAATCAAGATATCGTCCATCAATTAAAAAGACCTGCCTTAAGGAAAAATACTTTAACACAAGATGTAAGTTGAATAAGTATTTACTTTGTAATAAAATTGTATACGTTTGAGTCAAAAGTATTTACCTACGACTTTTTAAAAAAAATAAACTGAATTTATAAAGGTCAATACTGTGTGTAAAGTAATATTAACCATTTAATTAAATTATAGAATTAAAGATACACGCATTAAAAATCTAGCAACGAGTTTCTTAAGTTTCCTGGCAGCATTTGGTTGCGTCATCTGATGTCATATTTTATTTTAAAAACTTTTTATATTTTTAACTATTATGAAATGGCAAAAAGCTTAGTTTTGAGGGTAGGGATGGGTTTTATATAAAATTGTAAATGCTAATAACGAGTAAAATTGTTATCAAGTCTGACCCTATTGGAAATACACACGACCCCCACTATCTCCATATCCCTCGACCTTTAATCATCAACATTTAATAGCATCAATCGCCGTAATGAACAAACCTCCTTGCAAAATTTCAGAAATTTTCGACAAAAGCCACAGGAGTTTAGCTTCAAACAGGGTAAACAAAATCGTGCTCCCACACACCTAATATCCATACACACAGAAAAAAAATCCGAATTTTATTTTGCATTTCTCGATGTTTTAAGGTCTCCTGAGTCCAAAAATGTAAAAATCCGGCTGATCATTTTTTGATGGATCGCCATACTTTTCCTCTGTTATATATAAGTAACAGCCGAAAAAATAAAAATAATATATACGAGTATTACTTTATTAATAAAATTAATCATTTTATAATCTTATTTTTTATTACAATGAAATGATTTTTTAACCACATTACTATTTATATTATTATTAATTTTATTTGTATCGTTTAATATGATATTAAATTCACGACAATTTATGTATATAATTTAAGCACTTTTTCATCTGTAAATATTTAAAATGAGATAAAATTTATTGTCTACTATAAATATTCATTGTGAATAATATATTATATACTTCTGAAATATATATATATATATATCTTACTCAGAGTTTATATATTGAGGATAAATCTAGAAAATTTGTAAGAAAAAATAAAATAAATTATCTAAGAATTAAATTTATTATATTAGTTATTATAAATAAAAACATTGAAATAAAATATTATTGAACTAACTGATTCGCGTGGTAGAAAATTTTAAATCAAATTAAGAACGAAAATTAATTTCTTAAAAAACAGCTAAATTCTGCTATTTCCTCAGCTTCTATAATATATCTGTATGGTTTACTTTAATTAAAAAGTATCTCCTTCAGTGAAAAGCATAATATTTTTTATTTTCTTTATACTTCTTTCCGGCCTGTGGGCATGGGTGGAAAGAGTCATAAATTAAAATTCTGTCTGTACCTTTGTAGCCATAAAAATGATCGATATGTCACTGGTTGAAGCAATATTATTTTAATATTAGGCTATGTACAGTATTATGCATTATAAAACTTTCGTGATGCAGCGCTAATATGGCTTTTGCATGTAGTCTATTTAATTTGCTAATAGCATTTTATCTTGAATATCTTTTGTAATAAATAATACAACTAATTGACAAGTGTGCATTTTCATTACTTTCAGTTTTGCTTGGAAACACTCTGAAACCTTTTTAAATTGCATCCTATCTTTCGACTTAGGTTTATTTATTATTTAATGGTTTTTGTTATGAATTGTGTTTACACATGTGACTAATTTAAACACGTGTTACACTTCTCTGTGCAAACTCATTCAAATACTCTGTCTAATTTTATTCATATTTAGAATTATACAATAAAAACCGTTTTATTGTTCTTGTCAATTATACTTTCTAGAAATGGTAAGGAGACATATTTTTTCAAAACTAAAATAAGAACTGGGAAAAAGTTTATTCTGAATTTGTAAATATTTTTGTGTTATTTTTTCCTTTCTGAACTCTTATATTACGTAAAGTATGGGTCTTTCTATACCCGGTTTTAATTTGCATGATTTTGAAATAAGATGCTCATATGATATAAATAATAAATACGTAATATACGCATATAAATTATAATAACGCTATACACATATCCATATCCTTTGGTAAATATGTTTCAAAGAAGCACTTATTAAAAATAAATCGCGTAAAAGAAGTACAGTACAGTATATCCTGTAGAAAAATGCTTGATAAGATGCAAAACTTCAATGGAACGTAAAAATAAGCAATTTGTAAAAGAAACACGAGTTTTTTTTTAATTCTAGTATCACTTATCATTAATATTATTTATACGTAAATATAGTAAACACAAGATAACATATTTGATTCCATGTCCTCCAGAATGGTAAGCTGACTCCTTAATGGTCTCAGCCATTCCTCCGTCAGTATATTATATGTATGTATGTATGTATGTATAAATTCTTTCCGCCCTATGGAAACTAAAAAGAATATGTTAAAAAATCCATTATGGATTCGGCCGGGTATTGAGGGACGGGAAGGGACCAACATATCCGGACAAACCGCTTCCGAATAATTCCTGGGGTTTTTGACGTGTCTGGATTCAATTCCAGGTCCTCCAGAGCGATAAGCTGCTAGTTTATTCACTCGACCATCTGACAGATGAACTGTTTATTAGAATAAATAAGGTACAGTATTTAAAAATGCTGT
>NW_019387809.1:0-3719 GCF_000671375.1 Centruroides sculpturatus | reverse complement strand
TACGTTATTTAAAGGTAATTTTTATTATAGGCCTATAGACCTTACACAGCATTATTAATATGATTTTGGAGGTTACAGAACTTTAAAATTACTTTAAAAAATGGAAAATAATTATATCATTTGATTTCAAGATATTTTGTATACCTTAAAAATAATTAATTCTATTCCGGGATTTCCCGGGAAACAGTTCACTTTTATCCCGGGATCCCGGGACAAGCAAAAGACCGGGAAATGAGAAACCCTATTCCCAACTGTGGCGACTTTTAGAGCGAATCCCAACGGGAGCTCTGTACTTCAGATATACTAATAATATATTCTAATAACACTAATATATTATAAAAATAGCAGATTGTCATTGGCAACGGCAAAAGAGTGAAAATATCATTCGCACTTGTTCGCAGAAAGTTTGTTGTTCGCCTCACGTAACTGCCGAACGGAAAGTCCGTTGTTCGCAGCCAGTCCGTTGCTCGAGTCACATAACGGCCAAACAGAAAGTCCGTTGTTCGCAGCGTCCGTTATTCGAGGCGTACGTTATACGAGGCACCACTGTAGATCTAAAATTAGGAGAAAACAAAATAACGAAATATACTTCATATAAGTTATTAATTCTTTTGTGAATTTTCTTTATAAAAAAGATTTAAAAAATAATGTAAGAAAATATTGTAAATATAAAATATTTGAACATATTTCTATCATAATAATATTCTCCAATTTAAAGAAATATTATTTACTTTATTATGTAATAAAATTTTTCGTTGAAAATGTTTTTAATCGGTTTTAAAACGAAACTATTTGTGTGGTTACTCCTTATATGCTAAGAGCTACTGTTGAGAACACAGTAATGCGATGTAACTTGCTTATCAAAAATGGTATACATCATATTGAACATGCTATGTAATGTGTTTTAAAACCAATTAAAAACATTTTCAACGATGTCTTCATGTCTTATTTCGTTTAACAATATTGCAGACAGCGCCATTTCCCGTTGGTGATGAGTTTTTGAACTATTTTTTATCGCGGGAAATAAAATCCCATGGCGTCCTGTACACTATTACCAAGTTTTATAACATTCTGTCTAGTAGTTTTCATTTTATGGCCATTTCAAAGTGGAACTTTAATTATAAACACCCTGTATTATAAGAACAGTAAAACCAAATTAGGATAGCTGCATATTATGGTTCGTGATTCAGTCGCTTTGAAAACGACTAAATAGCATATATAGTTCATCAGATATAACATCAATTTAGAGTAGAGATCATTACTATAACAGCAATTTAAAGTAGAGATCAGAGCTACCATTAGACCTTCATAATATTCAGTTCGAAAGTAGCAAATTTCCTTTAACTCCCTCCAATTTCTCTTAATTTACCCCATGCTCCGCCCACCAAAATTTTTATGTAAACCCTGAAATCTCTAACTAATTCCACATTAATCGAATTAAATGAATATTTTATGAAATTCCCTGATTTTACTTTTTATTTTTTTAAACTAGTTTTTTTTCTTTTATTTCATAAAATATCTGCAATACCCACAGAAGCCAAATTTTCCGCCATGTGACAGATCTGGTAGAAATATAACATATACCTATTATAAATTAGTTATAACCTTTAAAAGTATTTAAAAATATCTTGGTTAACTGTCTTTTTAAGCATCTTATATAATAACAGGTTATAAAAAGTATAGTGTGTACCTACTCGAAATTTATTCTTGAATTATTTTATTTCAGAAATGTGAAAGGAAAGACAAATTTTTAAAATTTCTTCGAACAGCTGCCGAAAATTCATTAATAACGGGCCTTCCTCAGATTATGACAGTTAAAAATAATTATAGGAGAACTTTTAAAATTTTAGTGTATTCATTATGTCTTAGTCTCTTTCTCTATCAAACAATAAGAATCATTAAATTTTATTATACTTATCCAACAAGGATTGAAACCAGAGTAATCTACACAAATGACTTGCCTTTACCAAAGCTAACACTCTGCAATGTAAATGGGTATGTAATAATTTTATTTTTTATAATATCTTATACGTAATATATGAAAAATATCTGAATATCTTTATCATAAATTTTACCAATGTGCAAATGCATTATTTTTTGTAGATTTATTATCAATACAATGTTACCAATTTTCTAATAACAATCGAGAAATGTTATTTATTAATATATATATCAGAATCAAGAATTTATAATAATTATTTCTCTTTGAAACATTCGAAACTTTCAAAAAATAATCTTTAATGAAATTTATGAAAATATTTTAAATTTTCTTTCATTTTTTATGTAAATAATGAAGTAAGCATTAAATATGCTTTATTTAATTGAAAATAACGGATTATCCATTTTTTGCTTTAATAATTAAATAAATGCACACGATTTAGTTGGGCAACAATTTGAAAAAGTTGTAGAGCTATAAATTGCCACTGTCGTTTGTCTGTCCTTTCCTTAATCTCGAGAACAGTGTTAGATAGATGAAAGCCGAGACCAGACATGAAAAACTTAGGGCAGGAGGTCCAGATTAACTATATGCGAACTTCCGATGCAAACCGGAAATTACGTTATTTCAATTTAAAAGTTTTCCCCTGAAAGGCGTTATATAGGTGAAAGGCACGACTCAATTGCTAACAGGAAAAGTATGATGTACAGGGGCAACACACTACTAATTTGAGGTGGAAGGCATATATTTTAAATAAATTAAAAATTGTTCCAGCATTGTGACGATGACACAATAAATAATTGATCGTTTAGTATATAGGTTACGCTTACAATAAACTAAATTATGTTGCTTTTATTCTTATCATCTTCATGTCAATAAAATATGCTGTTTAAGAATATTATATATAGTGTATTTAGAAAATATTTTTTAGAAAAAATTTCAAAATTTATTAATTATTTTTAAATCTCTCCCTTCCTCTCTCCTCTTTCTGAAACATTTATAGTAAATAAATAGCGAAAATAAGAAATTAATGAATTTTGGAGTCGGATGAAAAATTATTCAATTGTATGCTATATTTATAAAAATTCAGACGAACTTTATTCAGGTAAATCAGCTAAATTTGTGTATAAATACTTTACAATCATGTATACAGTAATCCTACTTTATACTCGAACTCGTGCAAATAACTACATAAGGTTATAATATTCAGATATGAATTTACACGTGTAATGATCAGATTCAGCAAAATATCATTTAAACTAAAATTAAAATCAATATCTAACGCAATGTGAGATATTGTAATTTAATTTCCTAAAATCTTTTCGTTTAGTATTTTGTGTTTATTTGAACCCAAATTTAAACAATAATAATATAAAAGCTATTGTTTGTCTGTGTGTATGTGTTTGTGAATTCCCTATAGGCTAACTCTTGCTATTTTTGTCCAATTCACGTAAAACTTGGTTACATCCTTTTTATGTTTCACAGGAAGTATAAGCTATTTAATTTGCAGAAATATTAGCTTTAGCTATAAAATAAAGGTTTATCAATTTCACGTTTCTGGTGTGACCTTAAGACCCATTTTTAAATATTTTATCAAGCGGCGTAATTTCAAATTTACATTATTAAATTTATAATTTAAATGTTAAATTTTTAAAATAGCCACATTGTGTCGCTTCTGCAATAAATTAAAAAAAAACACTTTATAGTAATCACGTAATATTATTTAATCGAAAGTAAGGATTTAACTACGAGCCTGTTATTTATTAATAAAACGTATTATCGC
>NW_019387808.1:0-8986 GCF_000671375.1 Centruroides sculpturatus | reverse complement strand
TATTATTATTATTATTACTTTTAATCTTATTAAACTTTTCATTTATTATAGAGATTTTTTTTTATATGTGTATTATTATTCGACTCGTTCTTACTTTAATTTAATTATTATATTTCTCAATTGCTTAAAGCTATCTGACAAATAAAAGCTTACTTATCTAATTAAAAAAATAAGCATATTTTATGATAAAACTTATTTAATTTATTTTAAAAGTAAGGATAAAAAAAAGAAAGTGTTGGTTGTTTTCACCATTTTCTCGTTTCGCTGAAATTGCTTAGTTGCTGGTTCATTGGAACGTGACTTTTAAATTTGACATTTATCTGGGTAAGAGACACAGGTGGGTTAATACACGTGAGTGTGCCACGTTAGTTCTGTTGCCTAGCAACCCTGTCATTTAGTCATATCATCTCTGGAAAATTCATTGGTTGACCCAGTATGACCATTTCAAATCAATACGTAACGTGACTCGAATGTAAAAGTTCTAAGCGAAAATTAGCATAAGAACCAAAATATACATCACTCGCGTTTAAATATCATTTCGTATTATTTATTTTTTTTTCCAATTGATTCTATTATAAATGTTAATTATTTGATTAAAGTATGTTTATTATTTACTTATCCTTCGTGTAATAAACAGTAAAATGTAGTAAATAATTTAAAAACTTATTTATTAAATGATTATAAATTAAATTAATTAAATGAAAGCAAAATTTAAGCGTACCACATTTAATTCGTATCAAAATATATGGGGCTTGAAAAGAATACGTCACGTTCTACAATAATGACTCAGTATTATAGGGCTACACGTTATTTATACTCCAATAAGTCTATATATATACCGTATATATATATATATTTTTTTTTCTTTTCTTTGTTGATTGTAAAGAGAAATGAATGGTCTACTTCCACTTGGAACGATTTCTAAGTCACGCTAATATCTTAGTTTCAGTCAAAATTGGATTTAGCTTAATAAAATATTTCATCCAAGTTATAGTAACGTTATTTTTTATGTATTATATATCTTTAGCGTTTTGAATTGGAGTTAGTCCAATTTACAAATTATTCATTTCGTACCAACTCTGTTATGATGTTATCTACAAATGAATAAAATATCACAATAAAATACGACATTCATAAAATATACTTGTAAAAGTCATAAACATCTCGGAAGATAGGGGGAAAAGGACAGATGTTTCAAATAAATATTACATAATTTTCGATACGAATTTAAAGTCGGATGAAGAATAAATTCAATAAAAAATCAACACTAAATGCGAGTAAATATAAATTGTAATGTTTTTTTCCTTTTTTCTGTTTTTTTTCCACGTTATTTTTCCTATTCGATGGATTTAATATAGAAATAACCTGCCTTTTCTATGACTATAATATCGTAAAAACGACTGAAGTGAATGAGAATTATGTGCAATGTACGATATGTATTCTGTATACAGCTTTTATATGTCTTTTTTCACTTCATTTTTCCTCGTCCAAACTTTATGATCTACCCGATATGAGTTCACTATATTTTTCTTTATATTATTAATTTTAAATATTTTCAATTTATAATATATTTAAATTTCGTTTTCCTTGTTTTTTCTGGGGGTGGAGTTAGTATTTTTAATTTAATTTCTGTTTGTTACAACGTTACAATTTTCAGAGCAAGTAGACCTGACAAATCAATACATTATCGATTTTTCTTATATGAAAAATTTAATTTGTCTAACTGTATTATTTATCATAAATGACGCTATACAAATAACCACAAATTGATATCATAACTTTCTTATTAATTAATTAAAATGAGCAGAAAGACTTAAAAAAATATATTAAAGTCTAGGGTGATCGATAAACATACGTACTTAGTTAAGATGTAACATGTCATTATTGAAAATTTGCAGGCTGCTTCTGTGTGATTCTTAGTTACACGTAGAAAGACATCTTGATTATCGCTGTTTCGTGTCGAGCCGATACACCCAAACAGTGGCAAACTAGTTAGCATATTTTAAAAGTGCCACGCACTTTGGATGTTTGGCGATATGTTGCCACAAAGCGGTATTAAATGCTGTGACTTCAATTGATCGATTAATACAAGACCGTTAAACAGAGCGTGACCATGCGGTGACTATTTAAGTCTCATGACTACAGAGGAAATGTTGGCGGAAATTCCCCACTGCCAAGTCTCGGCACGAACTGAGATGTTTCCGATTTCCTGCCAAATTTACCGTGAAATATTATTATCCTAACTGAATTTTCAATCCAACAATGAGTATGGTTTACTATTTGGGGGAGGTAAGATGCGTAAGTTATTGAAGATAAGATAAAAATTCCGGTTATATCATCTGAAACTATAACAGTACACTAAATCCTGATAATAAATCAGTGGCATCGTCAAGTCATCTTTCATGTCTAGCGATTCTCACGTTTGATCTTGTTTCTTTTTTTATACCTTTTCTTACTAATCTATTTGTCTTGTTTAGTGACTCGGAAATGGAAAATGTAATGACGTCATACAAGTAATCCACTTAGTAATTTTAATGAGATGTGACCATTTACTTATATCTGCGGAGAAAAATTACACGTTGGCACTGTACATTTTATCATTTCATCTGTCTTTATTTAGTTTTCAATCTTTTTCTTCCCTCTTCTTCTATTTTTGCTTTGTCAATATGTACTACTTAAGACACTGGCTCATTGACGCTCTTTTTTTTAAAATGATATGGAATCCGTTAACATGTAAGAAATTGCTTAGCCAAGCAATTACATCTATTTTACGTTGTTTAATGGTTCATCTATCTTCCATTTGATAAAGTAATCTAATTTATTTGTTTCTTTAGTTTATGTGCCAACTGTTTAATAGGTTTTTGTGCCATTTTGTTTGTTTCGTAATGAGAAAATACCAATTTAGATAGAATGCAATCAAAATTATATACATATATATATTGTTTGCTAAGTCATATAGCATTCATTACAGGCTATTAACAACCTCTTAAATTAATATATATTTATATATACTATAAAGCCGAGAAATATTAACTGTAATAAAACAAATTTATTGCATAATTTTAAGTCGTTCATAACTAAAGCTTCTACTCCTACTTAGTTTGGAGCGCCATTACTTGAATTATTTTGGATGTACGAAGCTTAATTTGTGTATGTATTCATTATTTTTTCACATCTGGAATGTAAGGAGCAACATAAAATATATCTTATTAATTCATCCAAATTTAAATATATTCATTACAGCATAGTTGATCTTCACTTGAATCTTCAAAATACTTGTTAAAAAATTACTTTGACTTGGAAGAATTTCGATTCTTCTCTAAAATTCTAATTAAGCTTGTCGAATACTTTTTTCATTATCAGTGTAAATTAATTAAGAATTAATCAATTTGATCAGGCTTGGTAAATAATTTCGTTTCGTGTGTAATTCCCTCTCTATAATACTTTTCTTAGTCAGAACACAGAATTACACTAATTACAAACATTTTTTTAAATTTTGTAGGAACAGAAACGTGAAGGAAAAATCTACAGAATTAACTGTATTTTTTTAAATATTTAATTAATTAATGCGTGAAAGTAATGTTAAGTGGGAAAAAATCATTTATAATTTAAATGTAGTGTGAATAAGTACATATCCTCTAAGCATGAGAAGCTGTTCCATTAAACAAATCATTTATTATAAAATATTTTTGTGTCACGTAGTTAGTTGTTTAGAATAAATGGTTCCTACGCCATTATCTAAAAAGTAAGACAATTCTCTACTCCATTTTTGTAAGATATTTCTGGACAGGAAAGTTAAGCCATTGGCAGCATCTGGACATAGGAAGTTACCAATATGTTATCACTACTGTCAAACCGAAACTGATAGATGGATACAAAGATTATATGAAAGAAAATATTTCAATATTTATAATATTTTACATCTAAATTTTAAATAGGGACAAATTTTAAATCAAATTAGTTTATCTGTTTAAAATTATTATTAATATTTAAACGCATAAATCAAATTACGAATGCCGCAATAGCAATGATTTATATCCTTTCATATTTTCTCAAAAAATTTTTTTCCGCCATTTTAATTAAAATGCGTTTATATAAGGAGGAAAAAAGCATTATAGAAATAATGATGCAGCAATAAAATTGCAAATATTTCATTTAAAAAAAGCTATTGAAATGTTTTTATTCCGATTTTTTTCTCCGTTTTCTGAGACTAGAATATTAAAATATCCATCAAATATCAAAGCACAATTGATGTACAAAGAAACACGTTAATTTTTTTTCCTTAAAAAATCAACTTTTTGAATATATTTTTGCACCAAAAAATAAATCATTAATTTATGTTGTTGCTTTAATGATTTTTTTTCTCGTTGTAAGGAAGTAATTCTGTTTTTCTTAAGATTATTAATTACGGAAATATATTAAGAAAGGGCAGGAAAAAATTCATTTAAGAACTTTTATTCTCCATATATTTTTTTCTCTTTTGTTGAATAATATTACAAGTTCTTTAAAAAAATTTGAGAAGTTTATTTTTATAAGCTAAATTTGGTGTAAAGTAACATACGAATTATCATTAAGTTATATGACACTGTTTCTTTTTTTTTTCTTCTGCTAATATTTAGTTTCTTTTCTAATATTTCAAGAAACTTGATGTAATTTAAGATGAGATTATATAAATATCTATATTGGAAAATCATTTCTCTTCCAAAATTAAATAGTTTTGCTGAATTGAAAAAAAATCTCCGAATATTTAATATTAATTGAATATTTTCTCCATTTTCCCACCTTTCAAACGATTTCTTAAAATTTATAAATTCTCGAAATGTCCTAAGATAACATAAAAATTTGCTGGTATTCTTGAATGGGGATGCTTTCAAGTACGAGATCATCTAGCATGGAGCGGGCTTGTCTTATGATTGGTTCAAACCCCAACAGTTTTTATTTTTTTGCAAACATTCTGAAACTTTTCTTGAGGCTATTTACTTTACCGATGTATTGAGAAGTTATCTTTTAAGTTATGTGTTGGTTTCGGTCCGCATTTTATGTTCGTAACTTTTCTTAGCTTCATTCGACACTTTCTTCTACTTTACACTGGTTTTTTCGCCTCTTACACTGTTCTAAAAATCTTAACTCTTTATTTTATAACTTTCAGAACATAATAAATACATACAATTTTTTATATTAATCTCATTATTAGAAAAAATTAGTAAATAAAGTAAAATTGCAAAATTGTATATTATTTTTTTACTTACATTTTGATAAAATATATTGAAAATAAATATTTACAATTCTTTGGTAATATAAGTAAAAAAAAGAAGGTTTTGTGTTTTGAATGATATCAAAATAAAAATACAAATATAGAGTTACCTCATATTCCTCTTTTCAAATATTTATCTAAGAAGTTATTACTAGGTCATCCTGGGTATTTGTATATTTTGTCTCTCGAACATTGTCTACACACGATTGTTTTCTAACTTTTTTTTCTTATCAAGATCTAACAATAGTAAGTATATATTTGTTTTCTATAGATTGTAACATCAGGAAAAATATTTTTCAACTTAACAATAAAAAATAGGAAGAAACTTTCTGCTGGTTATAATCTTTAATAATTTGTCGAAGTTATAATTTCATTCAAAGAAAAAAATCTTAAATAACTTAATAATTAACCATAAATAAATTTGGTATAAAGAAAACTTTTAAATAAAACAGACTCTTTCTAATCCGGCATACTCCATTATAATATCTTTATCTTATTTGTTTATTATTTTTTAAAACGCATAAAGTAAACTTGTAACATTAACTTTAATAATGAATTAAACTTGCAATTGTTGTATCCTTGTGCATAATTTGACAATAACAAAATGCTGTACAGTTCAAACAATAATCGGCACGGAAGGGCGACTGGCCATGTAGTTAATTAAAGTCTACTCTATTTCATTAACTTACCGATTTCATTTTTATTGGACTGCAATTTGAAAAAATTGTAGACCTATAAATTCCCACTGCCGTCCGTCTGTTTGTCTGCTGTCTGTCCTTTAATCTCGAGAAACCTGTTAGATGAAAGTCGAGACCAGATATAGAAAGTTTATGATAAGCCCAGATTAATTATATACGTACAGTACTTACAGTCTATACCAGAACTCACGTTATTTTAATTCAAACATTTTACCACGAATTGAGTTACATAGCTAACTGGCATGACTCTACTGTTATTAGGAAAAGTATGTTGTACAGGTACACTACTAATTTGAGGTGCAGAGCATATATTTTAAAAATTGTAGCCCGGATTTGTGACGATGTCACAATAACTTTTGCTCGTTTATACATAAAAAAATTTATTTTGTTTTTGCATTTTGACTTTTTTTTCAATTGATGTTGGATTATATATATATTTTTTTCAATATTAAACTCTTATACCTTAACACAATAAATTTTATCGATAATTATATTGAAAGTTATTATTGTAAAAAGTAATATTTTTTCTTATTTCTACTTTCGAATATATTTTTTCAATCTTCTAGAATATGGTTTTAATCGATATAAGAAAACTAAAAATCTAATTATGTTTAGGTATGTCTTACAAATGTTTTATTTAAAATAAAAGAAAATTATCCAACATCTGCATATTCTAAACATTAGGTAATTAGAAATCAATTTATTCAGAAGAGCACTTTACGCATTTCAAAATTGAAATTTCAAATACAGAAGTTTGGAAACAAGTAAACAAGCATTAATGTATTTTTAGTTTAAAATTGAGGAAAGATTTATAAATTTTCCGAAGATTATTTCTCATTACAATGTTTATCTATTAAGATAATTAAGAATTTCATTTAATAAATTCTATAATAATAAAAATGAAAAATATAATTAGATAAATTAAACGAATTTTTNTTAATATATTTTCAAAAATTGTATTTAAAATAGATGGGAAAAGAAAATCAAGATATTCGATTATTTTACTTTAAATTCAATATTTTCACTCGATAACTGTAAAGGGGGAAAGAATAGAAAAAAAAATTCCTTCTTAATGTGTTTAGTTTTGCCTGGATATTAAAAATGTCCTTGGGAATTTATAGTCAAATGGAAATTTTAATCTTGCACGCTCTCCTGATTGAAATTTAGAGTGGAAACCTCCAGTATAAATAACATTTCCTGAAAATTGTGAGAAGAAAATCTGAATAACATACTGACAATTACAATGCTAATTCAGTAGAAACTGTCGTGTTCACGTTTAAAACATTTCGGATCCTGCTCAATTCAGATATGTAGTGACTGTTAGATAAATAAATTTTTCTCCTACGTATTTAAAATTACTAGAGATTGGCGCCTTGTTTATTTATTTATTTTTATTTTTTATCAATTAATTTCATTTGATTTCGTATAGCTATATAAATATTTATATATTGTTTAAAAATAAACAATCCAATTTCGTAAAAGAAAATTGATAGAATTTTTCTTGAGAATCCGAACAAAATCTTACTTGATTGAATCAATATCTATTAAATTTATATATATATATATAAAATTTAATAAATACGCGTATTTCAATACGATTTTAGCATGATAAGGCAACGTATATACAAGTTAAAGTTTGATTTGAAGTTCTAGTTCGATTTCAATCTGTTCTTCCAGCTCTACTCTGAAATTCAAAATCAAGTTAAATCAAGTCTTCAGGCTACTAAAGCTTTATTATAAATGCGAGAATCATTTCCCTCGGCTCTTAAGCAAGTCTGATAGAAGTTGAAATGCATTGAAATTGTATTGTACCATAGAAAACCAATACTTTATTTTCTGTACATGAAACCTTATCTCATTCGCTATCAAATATAAGTAAAATTTAGAAGTTAAAATTAATGTATAATATTTTAAGATTATTTTTATTAGGAGCATAATGAAGTTCGTTAGCATATGTAACAAAATTGTAAGTCTGTTAATAAAAATATATAAATATTTATACGTAATTTTGATATAAAATCGATAATATATTAAATATTTTCATAACAAGGATTATCAATTTACGGCGCGTAAATTAAATTTATTTTCAGAATGAAGTGACAAATCAATTGAAATATTTAAATAAGGAATGTTTAGAGAGATCCACGTTTCTGATAAGTGTAGTACTACTTACAACTTTGCATATTTCATCTAGTTAAACGATTTCGATATATTGTTCGGCCCTTAAACGAACTTTGTGGATCGTTGATAGTCACAACTCAAGTCATTCTATAAACTTTGGAATTTCGTCATTTATTCCGTAATGTGTTTTAATTAGTTGTATGAATATCTCGAGAGACAATCAAAACATTTCTCATTATAAACTGCTAGCATTTGTATCGCAACAATTCTCTTTAATATATCAGGCAATTATTTGAGATTTTCTAAACCATTTAACGCAGAAATTCCCTTCAGTTATTCTCAGACATCAAATGATTTTCATGGTTTCCTCTTGGAAAAATAAAATTCTCATTTTGTATAATGGTATTTCTTTATAATGTTATAAAAACTAGTATTTATATATTATTATTATTATTAAGATATATATCATCGATAATGTTAAAAGGATAGACGAATAGTTTTATTTGTAACATAAATTCGATGAAATTTAAAAACGTATCTTATCAAGTTTATATAAAATTACATTTTTCTACATATTAACATGCTATAGTTCAACCGATACGGCATTAAAAAATGTTCCTTGGATAATCGAACTGTTTGAATAACCGATAATTTCATGGCTGACGGATTCTTTCATCAAGAAAAAATAGGAACTTCCTGCTATAGTTCATTTATTTATTCGTGACCATTCAGACAATCGCTTTAAAAATATTGTCATAATAACCTTTTTCTTTCGAGTATGTTTTTCTTTTCTTCAATTTAAACTAACAAAAAATAACGATGACTTTTCTTAATTGAGACTTTTTCTTCGCCTCATTTTTTTTATTTTGTTGATTAAATTTATCAATTTTTTTAACATATTAAATCTTATTAT
>NW_019387807.1:107900-108958 GCF_000671375.1 Centruroides sculpturatus | reverse complement strand
TGTGTATATTATTTTGTAATGTTTTGTATACTTTGTTTTATTCTATATCCCCGCATCAGGGTCTTTGTACCAGAATGCTAAATAAATAAATAAAAATAAAATAAATATACAAATCCAACCACAAGGACGCTGAGTCTGTAACAAATGCCGAAAAGTTGCTATTCAAGATTTAGCAGAATAAACGAAACATGCAATTCCATAACATTGTAAATGCCAAAAAAACAAATTTTTCAAGAGAATGAATTCCATCATGTTTGTATAATTGTCAATTTTATTGTAAAATTGAAATGAAGGAATTCATTTCAATCTTACAATAAAATAGTAAAAAAAATCTCACTAGGTTACAAATTTTCTGGAATAATAAAATGATGTAAACATAAGCTGTAATATTTTAAGCATCAAAAGTCATGCGACTTGCAATTCAGCTCTTAAAACATTATGGTTTGCACATAAATTTAACTTAAAAATAGCCACTTAAAGCACCACTATAGTCACAATATTTTTTGCAGCAGAAAACATTGCATTTAGAATTCAATTCTTCAATAAAACATATTTACAGAAAAATGACATTTACAATGTTACGGCATTGCATGCTTCAAATATACCTTACCAATCATGTACAGTACACGTATGTATATATAATGTAATCTGTATGTAGAAGAATCAGATTTCATTCATAATATTTAATTTACATGTTCTAAAATCTTAATGTTATTCAGAAATTTGAATATTTTGTATACACAAAATGGCATTTAAAATGGTCAAAAACATTAGATTTTTGTTTTACACTGGAATTTAAGGGTAGTATATGTATTTATTATAATTATCTTCCAGTTACTGGCTAATAGATGATTGACTTTTAATAATCATATTGAAAAAGTTATTAAAGCTTTGGCTGTTAGATGAGATTATTCTGTGGATGTAATGCAGGGGTGTCCAACCTTTTTGTTTCTCTGGGCCGCATTGGAAGAAGTCAAGGAGTTTTGGGCCACTCCTTGACTTCTTCCAATGCGGCCCAGAGAAACAAAATATAATTAAAAAATTAAATATATAATACG
>NW_019387807.1:104614-106552 GCF_000671375.1 Centruroides sculpturatus | reverse complement strand
CTTAGAAATAGATAAATTCATTTATTATAAAAGAGACTAAAGAAAATTTATTTGAAAAACACAAATATTTGTTTTATTTGGGTCTCTAATTAATAAAAAGCGACGAAACGCCATTTTAAAGTGCATTTGTATTCAATTAATATAATTACAAATAATATGTAGCCGAAAAAGTAGCCAAAGCGCCAAATGATATTTTTTACGTCAAGCAAAAAAAAGTAGCTCATTTGGCCCAATGTAGCCAAATCTTGCAACGTTGGAAGAAATACTAAATAAAGCTGGAGTTGTGAATCAAAGGATTAAACACCCAAGTGCGGGGAAAAAGAGGCAAAGGACAAAAGATAAAGAAGTGAAAAAGGTTAAAAATTTATGGGTCCATATTTGCTTAACAGAACATCTATTTAACGTTTCTCACTACTACATCTTTTGTCCTTTCACATCTTTTCCTCCTTTTCCCAAATTTGGGTCTATAATCCTTTGAGTCACAACTCCAGGTTTATTTAGTAATCCTTTTGCATTCACACATCTCCAAGTATTTGAAAATATTTTCTTTCCACTCAAAAATAAAATATGAATAAAGGTTTATGGCTTTGTGAAACTTTTTTTTTTAGTTTATGCCGTTAAAATAAATAAATAATAAAAAAAATTAAAACATTTGTCAGTTTTGTTTACATGTTTATTGGGCCGCATTGGAACTTGCCTTGGGCCGCATGCGGCCCGCGGGCTGAACACCCCTGATGTAATGTTTCATCAAGGTCTGTACTTAGAGCTCCTTTTTTTCTTTTTTAACCAAGTTTCAGTCTATCATCAATTACAGACTTCCAATATGGTCTTCAACCAAACAATTTTTTTTGAATTAGGTCATAGTTTCATTGAATAATGTTTATTACTTCTTAAAAAAGTTAAGCAACTATCTTTTTCTGGATCCACGCTCATAGAATATACACATTTAATATTACTTGAATTAAGTACAAATAGTCATATTTATTTTGATAAAATTCTTTTTTCAATGTTTTAATAGATTTATTTCTCCTTATAATACTAATATACATCCTATGTATCTTTGAGAATTACACATAACAATTCACATTTATACCATACATATCCAGTTGTTGGCCAAATGTCATGCATAGATTGTTTTTAGTACTGTATTATGCTCCATTAAATGTTAGAGATATGAAGCATTTGTTACACATCTCATTTAATACATTTAAACTCTTTTCTTTCTAAATAATTGTTTATTTTAGCTTGCAGATGTTAATTATTGTTTCTATGAAGCCAGTCATCTCTATCCTTTATTAAAAAATGGCTTTGCTCTAAAATTAAAATAAATATAATAAATAATGCATTTTATATTATACAATATACTCCAAATAATAATGCTAATTTGTAAATAAAAAAATCAATTTTTTATTAAAATGACAAAATTCAATTTGGTAAAGATTTTTTTAAAGCCTTCAAAAATCTAAAATCTTTAATTTTCTAATTATACAACACAATTACTTAAACTAGAAATTAAAATGTAAAGAAAGGGTATTAAAATTTTAAAATTTGATATATTTTTTTCTTTACTAGTGTCAAACCTTTTTCATTGTTATCCAGAGGAAACATAAAAATGTTCTCAATTTTTTTATTTATAGAAATTCAAAAAGGAATTAAGAGAAATATATTGCATTGCTTCTTATATTTCAAAATAGTTTTCAAGAAAGATTTCAAAAAATGGAAACAACAAAGGGTTATAACCTCATAGCATAGTGCCAAGTTATCATCATAAATAAATAAATATATACCTTTTTATCAATTTATAAAAGTATTCATAATGTATATATATATATATATTATACACACACACACATATATACATCATAAATATTTTTATAAATTGATAAAATATATATATATATATATATATAAAAAATAGCAAGAGAAGATAAATGTATC
>NW_019387807.1:81673-97830 GCF_000671375.1 Centruroides sculpturatus | reverse complement strand
ACAGATGATATGTATAAAAAAAAAAAAAAAAAAAATACCGTGTATCAATTAAGTTCACCATCAAAACATAAAATGCATGTAAATAAATCGTCGTTTAGTTAATGGTTTCTACTTCCGATCGATGATTATAATAAGAAGTTAACTTTCCATACTTACCTTTTGAATAAATAAACGTAAGAGATTTTATCCATTCGTTTACTATTGGAACAGTTACGAAGCAACATTAGACCACAAAATTTCCCAAATGCCGAATGTGTACAGATCGCAGCGTACTCTGGTGTCGAAAATATAAATATGATTTTTAAGGGCGAAAAATATTAATTTTCTTTCTTTAAAAAAATAAAAAAAAAAAGACAGTAAAAGGTCGGAGAGTTAAAAAAAAAGTCAATTAAAGGACTATATGAAAGCCTATTAGTACCCACAGGGCAGGTTGGACCAGGCCCATAATGGGGGCAGCCGGATGGTGAATGGTGATAAACTGGGTCCGAAGTTTTCGAGACATATCGCTTATGAAACGTCTGAAGTTCGGGGCCGGCGAAACGCACTAAGCAATTTTTGCAAGGCTTAAAGGCACTTAATGCTAAGGCCGCTAATGACGGTAACTTCGCCCATCGTTGACGAACGCGAAAGGAGAATTGGTTAAATTTCAGATGCGTATACTGTCATGGCGGCACTTCATACTAGTTATTGATACGTGTGTTCAAGAACTACCGTGAATCAATAACTAGTAATGTTTGGCACTCGGCGGCTCCACTCCTGGAGGAGTCCGTCAGAAGCACGAACAGTCACGACCGCCATCATGACGGTGCACATAGGTAAAGATTGACCGCTATGACAGTAAACGCATCTGAAATACAACCGGAGAATTTTCTTTTAATTTTCACTAAGTAATTCTTTTATTTCTGTTTTGTTTATTTAAATTATACCTATTTTTAATTACAGTTACAATTAACCAATGCTAAACAGAATAATAACAATAACTCTAGATTACCATATAAATAAGGGCGTCAAGTATACTAGTGCCGACGATGGCCTGATGGCCGAGCGGTCAAGGTGGCAGCCTATAGCTCTGGAAGATCTGGAAGCGAATTAGGACGTAACGAAAAATCTTTTCGGGGATTGTCCGACCGGATATGTTGGCACCCCTCTCTCACCACCAGGCCTCCTAGCCGAACCCATAATGGGCTTGCTTAAAGAAGTCCTCTTTGTACCCACAGGGCGGAAAGATGTAAAAAAAAAAAAAATGCTATATATCTACGTTTCATCTTTCCTTAACTCAATTTACATCAGACAAAACTTTTTTGAGATAATTTAAAAATTCTGAAACTTTATTATGTTCCCGCATCATGGGCTCTGCCTAGTATGTCTAAATAAATAAATAAACTTTATTATGTTACGTAGGATTTTATATTTATATTCTATATCATTACTATTCTACTTAAATAAGAAAACGGTCTCTAATCTTCATTGCTAGGAAACTTTTTAATATATTAATTAAATAGTAAACTTAATTAAAGTAGTTGTTTGAAAATTCATTAAATACCAGAGCCCCTTCGACCGTCAATTTAATGTTTTACTATCTTTAAATTGACGTTTCCACTTTCCGCTACGATGATCCAAAGGTTGGATTAATAGGACGCAGTTTATTCGGTATTTCATTTTGTCGAGTCAGTAAATGAGAAGTGTCTGATATGTAAGTGAATAGATGTGATGAAATAGTAATGATTAAACAGTAGATAGCTTCGTGTAGAGTGATATTATATCTGTGCATGTTCAATTCCTAAAAGATACAAATTGCTAGCGGGATATTCAGAAGGCAAGCGTGTGTCACGGACACATTTGACACATTGATGTTTTTTTTTTAAAAACTCTGTCCTGTAGGGACTAAGAGGATCTCTTTTAGCAAGCCCATTAAGGATTCGGCTAGACCCAAAATGGAGCGGCCGGATGATGAGAGACGGGGCCCAATATCTCATGTCAGATAACTCCCGAAAAATCCTGGGAATTTTTCGACCCAGTTCGTATTCGATCCAGGATCCCCAAAAGTGGTAGGTTGCCACTTTGACCACTCGGTCATCCGCCCGTCAAGAACATTGGTTTGGCTGGGTATATTCGGCGCTTTCTCCTGTAGTGATTATGCTATAGACCACGGGTTCCCAACCTATGGGTCGCGACGGGCTTTCTGTGGGGTCGCCAACTTATACATTTAACTAAAAAAAAAAAAATGTTCACTATACAGTAATACAATTTTTATTTTTAATGGTGTCTTGAAGTTTGGATAATTTGATATACAGTCGACCCCCCTATAACACGGGTTCCTATAATTCGGATTCCTATATGACGGCGAAAAAATTGCGACGGTATCCGTAGAAATATGGTAAAAAAAAAACTCCTATAATTCGGTAAAACGTCGTCGGGCAGCCGAACTACTTTCCGCCGTCCAGCGCCACGCTTCGGAGAGTTTAGGCGGGTAAATTGAGTTTACTGTCGTCTGTACAGTATTATATATAAATTATATATAAATTAGGTACTGTATACATAATTATATATTAACTTAATTTATTGTAACTTTATTATAATTAAATATATACTTTCCGCCGTCCAGCGCTACGCTACAGACAGTTTAGGCGGGTAAATTGAGTTTAGTATCGTCTGTACATACATTTCTTGTGAAAGAAACATTTCTTATTTAACGGCCATAAAAATTATTTATATTAATGATGTCTCCAAAGGTCAACGAAGTTTTCGCAGAAAAATAATATCAGAAATCGCGGCCGCGGTTTGATGCGCTGTTCCGCGACGAAACCAAGCTTTAGCAACGGGCGTAGTCGAACGGTACACACTCGGTAAGCAATCCTACAATTTTTTGTTTATAACGTAGTTTATACGGATTATTTTCAAAAAAATATACGTATTTTGGAAATGTTGAGTCGAATTAGTCTAGGAATCGATTAATTTTATGGAAGAAAACCTTTCAAACAGCCGTAGTCCGTAAACTTCACACATGTCGGGCTGTGATTGGCAAGGTCTCCTAAAACATCAATTTCATAAAAAACGGAACGTATCTACAGTGTTATAAGAGGGGGTCGACTGTATTTTTAAAAACTGAAAATAAATGTAATCTAGGTACGCTATTCCGTCACAGTTGGTTGAATCATGTGTTGAAAGTTTGAGAGGAATAAATTAAATGTTGAGAATGACATGAGGTTGGCGTTAACAAAAACTCACCAGCGAATTTTAAGGCTGGTTAATAACATACAATTTCAACAATCGCATTAAATTATTAGACATAATTTAAAATAAAATTATACTAAAAAACTAATTTCGTTGTTTTTTTTAAATTACCTTATTAAAAATGTCTTTTTCAATAGTATCGAGATCGCGGGTCACTTGGCTTTTATAAAAAGGGGTCGCCACCCGAAAAAGGTTGGGAACCGTTGCTATAGACTGAACATCCCGCTAGCAAATCTCACCTTGATTAATGTCCACCTTCTGAATCGAACATTTTTTCTCAATAGAATACGAAATATAATTAAATAATCGTGTTCTTCGTTGCGTTGTATCGAGTTTTAAAAACATTTTTAAATTTTTCGTTATTTTTGTATTTAAAGTATAATACTGTATATATATATATTATTTATTATTTCTATAATATACAATATGAGATTAATATATATTCTAAGATATTAGAAATTATACTAATTAAAATACGAATGACGCTATTAGTTTAATCTCGTTAGTAAGATGCCATTTGTAATGTCATTGTCTTGATGTAAAAAAAAATTATTAATTAATTAAAGTCGAGTCTTTTATTAATATTTTAAATATCTTTACTTAAATATCAAACCCAGCTTCCTTTAAATATCTGTAATGATTTTGGAAAAAAATAAATAAATGGAGCGACATTACAGTACACGGATTAAAATTCACCATAGGGAATTTTTTTAAAATTCTTTCCGCCCTGATGGCCTCTAATAGCAAGCCTGGCCCACAATGGGGTAGCCGGCTGGTGAAGGACGGGGCCCGACATATTCGAACGGACCACCACCCGAAAAATTCCTGGAGATTTATCAACCCGTCCGGATTCGAACCCGGATCTCCAGAGCGATAGGCTACCACCTTGACCGCTCGGCCATCCTGCCAAAAGGTAAAAAGTGTTAATTAAAGAAAAATAAATGGTCAGCGGTATCAGCTGGCAAAATTAGGCCCCACGCCTCCACTCCCTCTCAATAACAATTGCCTAAATGCTCTCCCGGATGGATATAATTTTATTTTTTAAATCTCCGCCATGTAGGCTTATAAGATAGCCCTTTTTTTTCGCTTCCTCAGAAAAGAGTTAAAAAAAAGCGATTCATTTTATAAATTTTTAAAGTAAATAATTTCATTTACTTTTTATTTATTTAATACAAAACTATTACTTCTATTTCTTATAAAGTTATTTTTAAAATTTTATTTACACATATTATAAATTTTTAAAAATATTATTATCATTATCATTATTATTACTAGAAGTTTCTATTTAGTTCATCGCCACCTATAACGTTTTTATATCGTTTGGCAACGGCGGGATTTATAGTGTGATAGAAGTATTAGAGATTTCCTTAGAAATAAACAATGGCTGAACTTGTAGATGACAGTATAGAATTATTACAAGATATATCGAAATTGAAAGATGTTTTAGATGATAGTGACGACGATGAAGAGGAAGAGGAAGAGGAAGAGGAAGAGGAAGAGGAGGAGGAGGAGGATGAAGATGATGACGAAGATGGGGAGAGTTCTAAAAATGATTATTACTGTGAGGATGATTGGATTCCTGAAGGAAATGATTCTCTAAGATTGAATAATGGTATCTTATTTATCAAATCTGCATATAATATTATATTATAGTAAAATATTTAACCTTTAGCATCATTGTGGGCTAGCTAATGTTAATGATTAGATTAATAAAACTAAACATTAACTGAAGCTTTAGGCATACTAGACATACTAGCTTAAAGGGGATGAAGACCAGGGCCACTTGTAGGTATTGCCTGGTTTGAAATGGATTGAGAGGGAAAGGATTAAGGGAAGAGATGAAGGGGAAAAGTAAAGTGAGATAGGAAAGAGGATGAAAGTGGGAGTTACATGGGTGTCAGTATTGGTACTTTATTTAACAAAATATAAATTGTTACATAAGTAAAAGGCATATTAACAGTATGACAAAATGCCCATACTGAGGGTGTTACATAAGGAAACTGCAAACGGTGCAACAGGAGGATATGACTTGGAGTTACAGTACGAAAATGACATGAAACTAGTCCCAACAATCAGATGTTACATTCAGTTGTGAATAAAGGGAATGTAGGATTTAAGATCACGGCAGCATGTTCTTTGCTGTTACAAGGTATTAAAATAGAACAATCTATATACATTATTTACAAAAAGACAAAGGCACAGTACGAAAATGACGTGAAACTAGTCCTAACAATCAGATGTTACATTCAGTTGTGAATAAAGGGGATGTAGAATTTAAGATCACGGCAGCACGTTCTTTGCTGTTACAAAGTATTAAAATAGAACAATCTATATACATTATTTACAAAAAGACAAAAGCACCAGTCTTAGGTATAACACCTTGACAAACAATTTCCAAAGGAGGTGTGTATAAAATTTCAATTAATATTATTATGCACATCTAAAGCACCAGTTTCTTTTATAAATGAATACAGTTCTTTGAAGATGTTTTTGTTGTATACAAGAGCACTAGAAGCACATGGCCAATTATAGCCTTCTAGGAGAACAGTTTGGTATAACTTGGCTCGTTGCTGGTGGTAGAGACGACAGTCGAAGATTAGGTGGAAGGTGTCCTGTTGTGAGGAACCATCACAGTTGCAAGTGGAGGTGTTGCTATGGTGAAATCGTTGTAGATAAGAGAGAAAGTTCCCGTGACCGGTGAATAACTGACTTACAATAAAGTCCACTTTAAAATGTTCGCTCTTAAGCCTAAGTGGGATGTTAGGAATCAGCTTGTTGGTGATTCGTCCTGTTGTCTCTTCCTCCCAAAGTCTCTGCCACATATTAATAGTTGTTTGTTGGATAAGTGTTTTTATCGAAATGATTGGAATGTCACGAAAACATGGTTCTGAAGAGCTGTTAGCTGTTAGTTCTTTCGCCCCTTTATCCGCTTCTTCATTACCCTGTATTCCAGTATGGGCATGTAGCCATTGAAAAGTAACAATATTTTTATTATTTGATAGTTCTTCTGAGATTTGGCAAAGTAAACTGTTTTTATTTTTATTGTTTGAAATACTAAGAAGAGCAGCTCTACTATCTGAGCAGATGTTTACATGAGTATTGTTGATTTTGACGTTGCTATTAACATATTGTAAGGCCTTCAGGATTGCCAAAAGTTCAGCTTGCATGATTGAGCAATGAGTTGCCAGCCGGTACGTTTCCTTATGAATTTGTCCATTCTTGTTCTTTTTATAGTGAACGGAAGCTATAACCTACACCTTTGTTAGATTTTGAACTGTCTGTAAATATTGTATGAGGGAATTCAGTATTTTCGTTATTCGAGTAAACATTAATTTTTATTTCTTTCGCTGGATGAAGACGAGGTGGGGCAGTATTCCAAATGTCTGTATTCAGGTTCAGCTGGAAAAGATCGTCGATGTTCAAGTTAGGAAGGCTACCAATATCTAAGTAAGTGTACAGATCTTTTTTCTTTTGATCCGGGATGTCGAGGTTTGTCAGCCTCCAGAGTGCCCAACTAGCTTTAGCTTTTAAATATAGTGGTGGGAGACCCGCCAGAACCTGGAGAGCAGCTGTAGATGCTGTCTTGTATGCTCCTGTTATATGTAAAAGACTAATCCTTTGTATTTTTTGTAGTGTTCTTTTTATATGAGCCTTTGTAGAGATATTTCCCCATATGGGGGATCCATATAGTATTGTCGGTTCTATGGCTTGATTGCAAATGTTAGTCAAGGTAGTGCTATTCAAGCCCCACTTTTTTCCCCCTATGTAACAAAGGAGGTGAGATAATTTTGTTGCCTTCATACAAATGTGGTCAATGTGGGAATTCCACTTCATGCCCTGGTCCAGGATAAATCCAAGATATTTCATTTCCTTTGTGTACGGTATTCTAGAATTATTTATTTTTAATGATGGCGGTTTCTGAAGCTGTTTACCTTTGGTCATGAGCATGCAACTTGACTTATTGATGTTTATTTCGAGCTTATTGTTTATGCTCCAGTTGTTTACTTCCTTTAGTAACTTATTAGCTTCAGTTTGCATTTTCTCGCTATTCCTATGTGCCATCATAATCAGAGTGTCATCAGCGTATGCTTGTAATGACCATTGTGCATTTATATTATTAGGCTTGATTTTCAGAAGGCTATCGTGCATGATGTTCCATAATCCTGGACTGGAACGAGATCCTTGGGGGCAGCCTCTTGTCATGGGTTGTATAAGTGGATTACCCATGTCGTATACACCAACTGTACAATTATTAAGGTAATCCTTCATTAATAGATATAAATTTTTTGGGCACTGGAATGATTTAAGTTGTTGAAGTAATGCTGGCCACCAAAGATTGTTAAAGGCATTATGATAATCAATAGAAGTAAGGAGGACATGATGTGATTTTTCCCAGGCATCACGAATAAATTGAGTGACATTGTGTAAGGCATGATTAGTAGATTTTTTGGGAACAAACCCATATTGATTTGGGTGTAGTAGTTGTTTACTGTATAAGTGAAAGTTAATTCTTCCTATAACAAGTCCATCCAAGACTTTCCCCAATGTGCGTAATAAGCTTATTGG
Organism: Centruroides sculpturatus; assembly: GCF_000671375.1. Classification (NCBI taxonomy): domain Eukaryota; kingdom Metazoa; phylum Arthropoda; class Arachnida; order Scorpiones; family Buthidae; genus Centruroides; species Centruroides sculpturatus. The sequence goes on along the minus strand of NW_019387807.1, from coordinate 90,030 downwards.
TCTAAAGTCATTGGCATTGCTATGGCTGGTTTTGCTTGTCTTTGGAATAAAATGGATGGGTGCAACTTTCCAGATGCGTGGGAATTGAGAGAGCTCCATACACTTATTGTATGTATAAATGAAAGCGATCGGTACAGCATTAAAAGCTTGCTTCACCATTTTAGCTGTTATTGTATCTATTCCTGGAGCTTTTTTGTTTCTCATAGTCCTTATTGCTGTCTCAACTTCTTTAAAAGTAAAAAGGGGATCGTTTTTTGTTGCTGGTGGCGTTTCACTTGAGTTTCTGATGCTTGTCTGTTCTTCATTGTCGTTTTCTTTGTCATCTTTTGGAAAATAAGTGTTGAGAAGATGGTGGTAGGTTTCTCTCATGTTCGTTGTTCGTGTTCCGTCGTCTTTGTCTATGTATGCTGGGAGTATGATATTTTTCCTTGGTTTTAAAATTATATGGTACGGGTCGCTCCATGTTGATCCATTGCCGATTTCAGTGCAGTATTTCCTCCACGCTATCGTTCGGGCTTTATTTATGCTAGTTTTGTATTCATTAAAATCTCGTAAGTATTCCTTCTTTTTTGTCTCTTTAATTATAGGATCATTTTCTTTTTGGTATCTTTTGTATAGCCCGCAAACCTTCTTCCTTTGCTCACTCAAAGAGTTATTCCACCATGGGGTGATTGGCCGTTTTGATTCTATAATTGTGGTGGATTGATGGTAAGAGGTGATAATTGATGTGGTAAGGTGGGCAGCTAACGTGTCAATGTCTTCAATTTCGTGGAGATCTTGTGTTTGTGGCTGTGCCCAATGAATCTTGAAAAGTTCTTGGTATTGTGTCCAATTAGTAATCTTCTTGAGGTTATTGTAATTTTTTAATGACGGATCAGTATTAACGATGGTTGTTTTGATGTATCTATGGTCACTTCCTCCGTTTTCGTCTATTGTATAGCAGGAATTAATAAGGTTATGGGCATGTTTATTAGCAATCACTATGTCTACCCAACTCCTTCCTCTAGTACAGCAGTAAGTCGCCAAGGGACTTGTATTACAAGATATCATGTGATTAATTGACAGAAATTCGCAGACATTATAACCTCTTCCATCCTCTTCAGGACTGTGCCAAGTCTGCGATTTGGCATTGAAGTCGCCTGTTATAATCCATGGTTTACTTCCGATCTTGTTATTAATTTCTTGTAGGTTATCTAGAAGAGGTTCAATACACTCAAATAGTGAGCAGTATACAGATGATATGTATAAGTCTTTTTTATTTAAAGTGAGCAGTACTGTAGTAGTATATTTTGAACTGAGATCGGAGCAGAAGTTAGCCGGAATATTTTTGTTTTTTATGAGAATGCCAGATTTGATTGTTTCAGTGAAGTTTTGATGAGGGAAGACTCTCCAACTGCCATAACTGACAATGGAGTTGCCCACGAGGTATGGTTCTTGTATGCACATAATGTCAGCTCTTTGTTCCTCTGCTATTTTTAGGAGAATGGACGATGCAGCCTTTGACCTTTGTACGTTTATGCTCAGAATGGTAAAATTTATATTCTTATTATTGTAGTGCCTGTTTTGTTGACTATGACGATTCCTTTGAGTATTTATCGAGTGCAGAGTGGTACCATTGTTGCTATTAGACCCCATAATCCGTCTGTCTTATCTTTTGATTTTTATCAGTGTGGGGCAGTTCCTGCTGTAGGCATTGTGATTTGTCGGAACTTTTTTAATCATTTGCTGCTCTCTGTTAAACCTGATGCAGTTGGCACAACAAGAAGTTGTTTGTTTTTCCTTGCATTGATTGAACCTGTGTTCTTTTGCACAGTGGCTGCAGTGAATGGACTCTGTACAGTCTCTGGCCATATGATTAAAGCCTGTGCACTTAAAGCACCGGAGAATTGGAACATAATCATCAACTTTTATATTTGCCCATGATAGGGAGAGATATTTGTTTTTAATTATTAAATTACGGATGTGTGGCGTAACCGACAAAACAATGTGACGGCAATTCTCTTGTACTTTGCCTTTGTTGATTTCTGTACTAATCCTGCAGGAGCTAATAAATTCTTCTCTGTCAATATCTTCCCAGATGTCGTTTTGGTTATAAGTAATGTCTATAAGATCTTCTGTTTCTGCCGAGTATGGGACATTTAAAAGTATAATGCGAGGTCTCTTTCCTTCCGCAATATGACATCTGATTTTGTCTTTAGTGGTTTTGATGTTTTCTATGGCCTTGAGTAGTTTGTGTCCATCCATGTTATTTCTGACACGAAAGCAAACTCCCTCGTTCCTAACTCTTTTAACATCTTTCACTTTAACTCCAATCTCTGCAGGTTTAATCTCTGTCATTATTGTTGCAACTATGGTGTCTATATCATTCTGTTCGCCCTGCTCTGTTGTTTTAGGGTACACCAATACTGCATGGTTGCCCCCTGACCCTTCATTTTGAAGTTTAGTGGTGAGTGATTTCGTTATTATTTTTGTCGTGTTGCTTGCCTTGTTGTTTGTTTTAAGTATTTGAGCATATGTCCGTTGAGAAAATTTTGGTGATTCAATGTTTAATTCTTGATGTCTCACATTGTTTATTTTTCCTTCTGTTATTGCATTGTTTCTTCGTAGTTCTCCGATTTTTCTGTACATCTCATATAAGAAACCATGCATCTTTGCCACATATTCCCGAATTTCCATTCTCTGATTGATCTTAATACAGTAGAACCTCGAAAACTCAGCACTCGATAACCCGGCACTCCGGATAACTCGGCCACACCCTGGCAGGGCAAAAAAATCCTTAGTTAATTAATTTTCATTATAGACAGCTTTATAAAAGTATAAAAGCTCTCATAAAGTATTTTTCTGAGGTCTGTCTTATCAGGTAAATTACTGTACACAGTGTATTCATTAATTTTCATTTTCATGTAGTAAAGGCTCTATGCCTTCATAAAGGACGTACTTTTCCTTTGTTTAAGGGTATTTGGGCAGTTTATTCTCTGTTGTATTCTCAAGTAAACAATACATACAAGTACAGTAGAGTATTTTCTGAGGAAACACTCATACTTATTTTTTTTAACCCCATTTCCGATATCCCGGCATTTTCACAAACTCGGCCACCCTTCGGTCCACATTAGGCCGAGTTTTCGAGGTTCTACTGTAGTAATGTTTGTATGCTTTGGGCATAGGTCCATGATCTTTCCCAGAAATAAGTCAGCTTGGCGTAGTAAGTGTTGTTCGGTTGACATATTGGGAGGAGTCAAGGCAGGTAATACTGATTCGTGACTTGTCATTGATTCTATAACGTCCTCGGGAAGTGGCCCCAGAACGACTGGAGCTTGTTGGAACTGTTTCTCCATTAAGAAGGGTAAGCACTGTAGAGTTGAGAACCACAGACCCCAACTTTACTGTTAAAACCAGGTCTACTGTAGGGTTGAGGGGCCGATGGTAGACTGTTAATGCTCGAAGGGCACTTGAAAAAACTTAAAAATTACGAAAACCAACTGATAAACCTAGTATAAAGTCAAAAACCCTGCTTTATGACAGCCGTTCGTATACCAACTAAATTAGTTTCGATTGGAGTAGCACATTTAGTTGGAGATCGCTCCCGACAAAAATGTAAAATAACGAGAACAGTGTGGGCCCGAAAAGCGAAACTCGGTACACAAGAGTGATAAAGAGCCGCAAAGAGATATACCTAAAATCAGCCTGATATACAACGCGGGAAGCCCGCTACCGGCCCGCAAAAGTGAAGAGTGAAACTTAAAATAAATGGCCGAAAGATAAGAGCGAAAACGTCGGAGTAACAGTGTTAGGAGCAGAATAATTAGTATTACCGTGCAAAAGTATCCCGAAAAAAGTTGAAACGGAGCTGAGAAAAATTTGTATCCGATGGGTTAGGGCTGACCTGGGTAGGTCACTGATCCCGACAGCCGTTATAAAAGTAAAACTTAAATAATTCGCTAATTAATTAAGGTAAAAACTTAAATTTTACAGCGAAAAAAGACAAAATTAACGAGATGGAAACACCCGAGTACCAGCCCGAATTGACAGGTGGAAAGCCCACAAGCAGTCCGAACGCCGCAAAAATTCGGGTCCTACTAACTTCCCGAAATAAGTCGTAGAATCATAATGAAAACGGATTTAGAAACGGTCGGAAACGTAAAAAGATAACAAAAGATTAAGATTGGATGCCTAACCAAACTTCCAGAATTTTAAAGTAAGGTTCGCAAATGACCGTTACAACGGTCTTAGCCGCGCGGCTGAAAAATGACCGTAGAATTCAAAATAATGGATCAAGTTAAGTATAATAAACAGATTTACAAACCGGGGACCTTAAGTAAACTAAATAAAACGAAAAAAAAACTTTCCCAGGAACAAGAATTTTCGAAAAAAACCAACTCAAGCACAGCTAAAAATCCATGACTCACGCGATCGACGTCACCTGAAGCTTTAGGCAGAGGTTAAAGGTTTGTATTAATGATAATGATGAGTCATTTTTGCCACAAGTACGTAGCCGGTTGGAGACGGACCTACCGCGGGGCTGTTTTGGAAAATGGCAAGATGGACCGGTCGGTACTGATAGAAATTTTATATGTAAAAGGGCCGTTTGTTGAAATTTCCAAGTATTATTTATTAGATGTATTCGGATGTAAAATGCTTATATTCTTGCTGGTAATGGTCGGGTAATGATGCAAAATAAACACTAAATTATCTTTAGTGTTTATTTTGCATCATTAATAAAGCATTTAATTTTATTATATATATTGGGTTGTTTGGAAAGTAATTTCGTTTTTTTACTACTAGACGGATTAGTTGTATTTTTCCTGCCATTTTCAGTCTAAATCATATTATCATTATATATTTTGACAGCTAGCATTTTAAGGCTTATTTGTAAAAAATTTTGTTTGATTTCGTGCAATTGTTTATTTTTTGTCCCATCAAATATGAAAGATCGAAAGCAGCATTCTCGGCATATTTTGCTCTTTTATTACCAAAAAGATAAGAATGCTGTTCAAGTGAGAAAAAAATTGTGTGACGTGTATGGAGAAGACGTGTTGAGAGAAAGACAGTGCCAAAACTAGTTTACAAAATTTCGTTCTGGCAATTTCAATATTGAAGATGCATCATGTTCTGAATGGCCAGTTGAAGCCAATGAAAACAAAATAAAGGTACTGATTGAAGCAAACTGCCGAATAACAACATGTGAAATCACTAAGAGATTAAATTTGTCAAATTGAACTGTTCATGATTACTTGAAACAAATTGGTTTCGTTTCAAAGCTCGATATATGGGTTCTACGTGTTCTTAAAGAGAGATGCTCTCTTTGGTGGGATTTTAAGGAAATTTTTTTTTTTTGGTGCTTTTACCAGACAATTTAACACTTGATTCGAAAATGTACTGCCATCGAGTAAACAAATTGAATAATATCATCAAACAGAAAAGGCAGCCAGAATTGAACAACAAAACAGGTGTAGTGTTTTACCACAATAATGTCAAATTTCACACAAGTTTGGTAACTCGTCAGAAACTGTTATAACTTAGATGGGACCTACTATCATACCAACCATATTCGCCAGATCGAGCACACTCAGATTATTACTTCCAGTCTATACAAGTTGTTTTTAACCGTAAGACATTTACTTGAAATGACAATGTTAAAAATCACTTGGATCAGTTTTTTGTAAGCAACGATCAAAACTTTTATGAATATGAAATCATGCTACTACCAGAAATGATGACAGCAGGTATTTGACCAAAATGGTCAATATATAATTCAATAAAATATATATTTATTGAAAAAAACAAAATTACTTTCCGAACAACCCAATATTATTTCAATCACTTTAACCATTGACTGATTAAAGTGATTGAAAAAAAACTCATTAAAATAACTAAGGATATTTTTTGAAATTATATAAATTAGGAAATAAAGAAAAAATTTATCTTAGCAAAACAATATCTTCTGGTAGAAAAGCAACATACTCTTATTGGTTTTTCCTTTTTAATGCTAACTGTACACTTAAATATACCTGAAAAAAATAACTTATAAGTTCCTCTCTGAACAAAAAAATACTGTTTACATGTTCAATTGAAACTGTCCCACATCTTATAATTTATAATGTTTCATTGTACTCCATTTTGCATTGTCCTACTCTCCCTTACATGTATTGTACTTACCTCTACTATTGTACGTGATAGGCGAAAATGACTTTTAAATTCTTTGTCAGAGTACATAGATACTATGTCTGAAACATAATTTTCAATTTGAATCCTCTTTCTTTTCTTGTTTGGTTTTTTTTCTATAACTGCTACAGATATTAAAAAATTCTCATCCCTCTTTCTCTTTTTGAAATATTCATTTTTCATTACGTTAGTCTCATTAATTAAATAAGTTCAAAAAGAAATTCAGCGAAATATACAAGTTCATATCATCCGCCATTTTTCTTGTTTACCTTTCTTGATATCCCAGCAGTCAGCATTCGTGTTCTCTCCGAAACTCCAGCGGTACGTCACTTCTGGCAGCAAAGCGCTGGCAGCATGCTGAGATTTTGAATATACCCAATGTTTTAACAAAGGTAAATACTTTGCTTCCGTTACTGTTTCATCATTTGCATCCAGTGACAGTCCATAAAATTCACAAGTACAGAGTCAACCTTTCTTTAGAGGCTACTGCCTCTGCAATAAAATGCAAATGTGGTAAAAAGTCATCCTCTGGTGCTATTGCCATTATCACAATAATATATTTAAGTAAAAAATAATGCTTGTGAATTTTATGGACTGTTGCTGGATGTGAACGATGGAAGAATAACAGAAGCAAAATATTTACCTTTGTTAAAACATTGTATTTTTATATTTATTTCTACATTTAAAATTAGTATTTTTCTTTTTCTAAAAGGCAGTAAAAATTCTGATGACAGATTTTATTGATATACGAGGGGTGCAAAAGTAGGTATACAGTTGAGAATCTCAGAAATACAGATGTTTGGTGTTCATTATTATTATTTTTATTATCTTTTATTAGTTCATNATTGATATACGAGGGGTGCAAAAGTAGGTATACAGTTGAGAATCTCAGAAATACAGATGTTTGGTGTTCATTATTATTATTTTTATTATCTTTTATTAGTTCATATTCTATATTTGTGGTTTAATTTGTACATAAAAATAAATGTTTTTTCTTCCTATTTTCTCTCTGTTTTTTTTCCATAACAACAACTGTAAACCTACTTTTGCACCTCCTCACTGTATATTTAGATTACATGGTTGACTTTCTATGCTTTATTACATAAGCCTTATTTTGTGAAAAGTCATTTCTGAATTCTACAACTGTTCTTTTTGGATATTTATTCATATTAGGATAATCTTTGATCTTTGCAGAGTACCAGTTGCATCTGATAGAAAAAAATTTTTCAGAAGATCAAAATTTAGCTGCCTTTTATTTATTTATGTATTTATCAAATTGATAAATACATAAATAAATAAAAGGCAGCTAAATTTTGGTATAAGTAATGAGTTGCTGGCTCTGTCAATTTCTAATTATGCAAGGGTTGCTCTCGAAAATTTAAAAATATTGCCAACCATTCGTCAGTTTTAAATTTTTTTTCACCACTTAAAATTACTTATTGCCACCAGTTTACTTACTAATTAATGCAGGTGATGATAGCCTTATCAGTTTAGTGTCTGGAAAGCAAAAGTAATACACAGTTGCTCACAAAGAGAGATCCAAACAAAATTTTGTTTGAATTGGAGACATGAATTTAAGGCTATGTGCTTACCAAGTTTAACACAAACAGCTCCTTGTCCAAATAATAAGACCCACTTCTAAAGCATTTCCAAAACATGGTCCTCTGAAAAATTTAGTGTTTAGCTTATAAGTTTTTAAAAGTTTCGTGTCTCTGAGTGGTTACAATAGACACTGTACTTAGATGATGTAGGTTCGAATCTTCAAAATTTTAGTGTAGTTTTTTCGTGTAACGAAATTATTTTATTATTTTACCGTATCATTATTATGTGTTGGGTTTAGTGGGTTATACTCGGTACACACCGGTGGCTGTGTACTATGCCGGACCAGAGTCAAGGCATAGCAACCAAAATAAAATTAAAATTAAATGTGTGTGTCAGTGTCAGTGTCAGTGTCAGTATTAAGGAATTTCCTAACAATATGACATGTATTCAATATAGTGGCCTTCTGTAGTGTGATGTATGTATTTCTACTCAATTGTAATCCCTATCCATCCTCCACCCTATCCATCCTCCACAGATGCCTGATTTCCTGGGCGAGTTCTGTATACTTGCTAATTTTTTCAGTGCATGTGTTTTGTACATTGTGAGTGTTTGGAATGGCTATGTCTATAATGTATGTGATTTTATTGTGTTTG
>NW_019387807.1:59525-80555 GCF_000671375.1 Centruroides sculpturatus | reverse complement strand
TGCTGGATTATCCTGACAGGTTACGTGATCTTCATTAATGTTAAATGTTTCTGTCTGTTGATGTATTTGATCAGCAACCTGTTGTTTGATAAGTTCAAGTGTTGTTTGTGGAATAAGGTTGTTGTGTATAATTGTTCTCTTTTGATCAACAACCCTTTGTTCTGTGACAGTGAGGTGAGGATATTGTTGTGTGAATCTATGGTGTAGTTGTTGTCTGTATGCTGTCATGTTTGTTTTAAGTTTTGTGATTGCATAGTAAGTGCGGATGATAAACTCGTTCATTTCTGATGTCCATTTCATCCGTTGGCATGGTTTTCCAGGCTTTGTGGTCTGTGGATGCATTGCCACAGAAACACCAAGGCTAGGTTTATTCCTCACATCTGTTGAGGGCATTGCAGTAGCCATACTTGGGCCAGTGCTGCTTTCGCCACTGGTAACCAAGGGAGACTGGAGCCTATTTTTCGAATGTGAGCCTCTGCCTAACCCACGAACGCAGACCTTGTTAACCCGGGCGACGTCCGAGCCGGTATCATTCTTAGATCTGGTTACTACCATGATAATTATCTCCACATGTGGGTGTGTGGTCACTCTTAGCTTCATTTCTCCCCATAGACCTTACTGGCATGGGTGTCTCTACCAGGAGCTTGTGCTCCAGCCTGCATTGCCCTATGGTTCAGTAAAATTACTGGGCTCTCCCACCACGACCAGGTGGTGACCACGGGAGAGTCATTATTATTATTATTATTATTGCTCACATTTAAAGCTTATAAAACATGAGATTAAAATTGTGATGTCATTTTCTGTATAGCAAAAACAAGTCTCTATAGATATAATCTTTTTACATTATTAAATAAAATTTTTATTTTTTTATATTTATTTTCAGATATTGTTGTATTGTGATATTTGAAGTGTAACAAACATGATCGCATGAGGAAATTGTCCATAATATTAAGAATTAAAAAAATAAAATGTTGCGACTATGCTACCCTATTTTCATATTGTCTTTTTTGTCCATGTGCAGTAAATCTGAAGCTTATTCACTTGTGAGGACATAGTATGTAATCACGAGTGAAAATATCTGAAAATAAATGTGAAGAAACAAAAATTTTATTTAATAAGTAAAAGAGTTAAATCTACAGAGACTTGTTTTTGCTAAACAGGATATGACATCATAATTTTAATCTCTTGTTTTATAAGTTTTAAATGTGAGCAATGATAATAGTAATTATAATGCTAATGATTTGTACCTACACCCTGTAAGTCCAATGCCTAGCATCTTAGTCACTCAGGGACATGAAACTTTTAAAGACTTATAAGCTAAACACTAAATTTTTCAGAGGCCCAAGGTTTGGAACTGCTTGAGAATTGGATCCTATTATTTGAACAACGAGCTGTTTGTGTTTAGGACTACATGTTCGTCAAGTTTCCCTCGAATCGGAAACATGAATGTCTGGCCTTCTCCTAGTTGGGCTGCAATTTGAAAAAGTTGTAGACTTATAAATTTCCACTATCTTCTGTCCACTCTTCTGTCTGTCTTTCCTTAATTTTGGGAATGAAGTTAGGTAGATGAAAGAGGAGACCAAATATGGAAACCTCGGAGGCAGAAGACCCCGAGTAACTATATATGAACTTCAGATTCAAACTGGAAGTCAGTTTCAATTCAAAAATTTTCCCCTGAAAGGAGTTAGATGATAGCATGACTCTATTGCTAAGAGGAAAAGTATGATGTACAGGGGCTAATTGAGGTAGAAAGCATATATTTTAAATTAAATAAATTAAAAATATGATTAAAAATTGCAGCCCAGCATGTGACGATGTCACAATAAATATTTGCTTGTTAGCAATAGGAATCATTTTTTAATAATTTTTTAATAAATAATTCCGAATAACACATTTGATTATTATGCTTAAATGACATTTCACATGTTTTGTCATGTCAAAATTTTAGTCTACTGAGTCTACTGAAAAAAGATGAAAGTGAAAAAAGTCACCCTAAAGAATTCCCAAAATTTTCTGTCAGTTGATAAAATATCTCCAATCTGGAAATGTTGGGTGGCATTGCACAAAACTGCCTTTTGTTCTCAATGTTACTTCCTACTTTTCTGCCTGAACTTGCCGTGCGACATCATGAAATCACTAAGTGTGTGGTACCCAGGACTCCCATTGCACAGGAGCTAGATATTCTGTTGTTTTTCCTGAAGTGTGCTTTGTGGTTCAATTTTACACTGAATGTTGATATAAGCCAATAGGGATTCATTGCCAGTATTATATTTTTATTGCCACTTTAATAAAAATATTGACAAGTGATGATTTTGGTGGTATGTAGTACGACCCCTGATTATGATATCTTGGAATGTCTTTTGTTGTTAATCATTTGAATGTTAAGTTGCTTGTAATGATTGATGCTTGTTAAACTATACAATCTTCTACTCAATAAAATTTTTTGGATGTAATTATCTATTTTGTACTAAATTTAGCATTAGAACTTGTTAGAGAATCTTCCAAGTAAGAAAAATTTGAAGATAAAATTTGATAAGATGTCAACATTGAGCTTGTAGTCTTTATTTCTGTTTATTCATTTGAATAGAAATATCTATATTTGAATTTGAATAGAAATAGAAATGGACATTTCTATTCATATTCAAAGATATTTAGAGTCTATGTTGTTTAACAATTTATAATAAAGAAATTAAATTTTTTTGGAATAAATATTAAAACTAAGTTTTGTTGTGTATTAGATATCAATCATCAGTCTTTTAATGAATAATTATTATTTTTTTATTATTTCTAGATGGTCCAATTGGAAATACATCAAAGAAGGATTATTTGTCAATCCTACAGGTTAGTTACTATAATTAGTATGTGTGTATATAGTAAAGTCTCAATTATCTAAGGCAGGGGTGACTGACATGTCAACTGGCAAGCCATGAGAGGTAGCCTGCAGTGGTCTGTGTAATATTGTCTGTATCAAAAATTGTTATTGTTGTTTTGACTGTTTGTCTGATTATAGGCTATAGAGATAGACCAATGACGGCTTTATAGATTCTATAAAGTAGACCGCTGTCATTGGTCTGTGGTCTGTTTCTGGAGTATTTTACTGTGGAAACTTCCTACTTTGATATTCACTCAGCAGAATGGTGTAAGTTCAGAAAAAACAAATGTTTTCGGTCTTCTTCTAAGACCTGCTTCAGATCATAAATTTCAAGTACACAGAATGTTTGATGCTTTGGTGTTTGAACTTGTTAGACATAGAAGAATTTATACGAAAGATTTGAATTTAAAATCCTTTTAAAATCAATCAATGGGATGCATCCAAGTGTAGAAGTTGTAAAACAGTTTTCACAATGATGTATTGAACAGTGTTATGAAATTTTAAAGAAGAGATACATTTCACAAGCATGATAAGCTCTATTTGATATGTCATTGTGAACACATTTGTGAGGATTTGGACTCTTTTGGGAGTTTTAAAGGCTTAAACATTTATAAAATTATTTTTTATCATTATTTTCCTTCTTTCTCTTGTTTTCTCCTTCCCCTGGAAGTTGAAGTTAGATTTTTTGACCCATCAGAATACTGCGTCACTTCGAAAGGTGACCTTCTAGACTTCATCTGTCGTCCTAAATGTCTTTGGAAGTTCTCCCCTCACAACAGGATTATTCAGTTCCACCTTCGTTACAATGTACAAATAAGTAGCCAATTAACAAGAACCTCCACCTGTTACATGCTTGAGGGGAGCAAAAAGATCAACGAAATTGTCCATAATATTAAGAATTAAAAAAATAAAATGTTGCGACTATGCTACCCTATTTTCATATTGTCTTTTTTGTCCATGTGCAGTAAATCTGAAGCTTATTCACTTGTGAGGACATAGTATGTAATCACGAGTGAAAATATCTGAAAATAAATGTGAAGAAACAAAAATTTTATTTAATAAGTAAAAGAGTTAAATCTACAGAGACTTGTTTTTGCTAAACAGGATATGACATCATAATTTTAATCTCTTGTTTTATAAGTTTTAAATGTGAGCAATGATAATAGTAATTATAATGCTAATGATTTGTACCTACACCCTGTAAGTCCAATGCCTAGCATCTTAGTCACTCAGGGACATGAAACTTTTAAAGACTTATAAGCTAAACACTAAATTTTTCAGAGGCCCAAGGTTTGGAACTGCTTGAGAATTGGATCCTATTATTTGAACAACGAGCTGTTTGTGTTTAGGACTACATGTTCGTCAAGTTTCCCTCGAATCGGAAACATGAATGTCTGGCCTTCTCCTAGTTGGGCTGCAATTTGAAAAAGTTGTAGACTTATAAATTTCCACTATCTTCTGTCCACTCTTCTGTCTGTCTTTCCTTAATTTTGGGAATGAAGTTAGGTAGATGAAAGAGGAGACCAAATATGGAAACCTCGGAGGCAGAAGACCCCGAGTAACTATATATGAACTTCAGATTCAAACTGGAAGTCAGTTTCAATTCAAAAATTTTCCCCTGAAAGGAGTTAGATGATAGCATGACTCTATTGCTAAGAGGAAAAGTATGATGTACAGGGGCTAATTGAGGTAGAAAGCATATATTTTAAATTAAATAAATTAAAAATATGATTAAAAATTGCAGCCCAGCATGTGACGATGTCACAATAAATATTTGCTTGTTAGCAATAGGAATCATTTTTTAATAATTTTTTAATAAATAATTCCGAATAACACATTTGATTATTATGCTTAAATGACATTTCACATGTTTTGTCATGTCAAAATTTTAGTCTACTGAGTCTACTGAAAAAAGATGAAAGTGAAAAAAGTCACCCTAAAGAATTCCCAAAATTTTCTGTCAGTTGATAAAATATCTCCAATCTGGAAATGTTGGGTGGCATTGCACAAAACTGCCTTTTGTTCTCAATGTTACTTCCTACTTTTCTGCCTGAACTTGCCGTGCGACATCATGAAATCACTAAGTGTGTGGTACCCAGGACTCCCATTGCACAGGAGCTAGATATTCTGTTGTTTTTCCTGAAGTGTGCTTTGTGGTTCAATTTTACACTGAATGTTGATATAAGCCAATAGGGATTCATTGCCAGTATTATATTTTTATTGCCACTTTAATAAAAATATTGACAAGTGATGATTTTGGTGGTATGTAGTACGACCCCTGATTATGATATCTTGGAATGTCTTTTGTTGTTAATCATTTGAATGTTAAGTTGCTTGTAATGATTGATGCTTGTTAAACTATACAATCTTCTACTCAATAAAATTTTTTGGATGTAATTATCTATTTTGTACTAAATTTAGCATTAGAACTTGTTAGAGAATCTTCCAAGTAAGAAAAATTTGAAGATAAAATTTGATAAGATGTCAACATTGAGCTTGTAGTCTTTATTTCTGTTTATTCATTTGAATAGAAATATCTATATTTGAATTTGAATAGAAATAGAAATGGACATTTCTATTCATATTCAAAGATATTTAGAGTCTATGTTGTTTAACAATTTATAATAAAGAAATTAAATTTTTTTGGAATAAATATTAAAACTAAGTTTTGTTGTGTATTAGATATCAATCATCAGTCTTTTAATGAATAATTATTATTTTTTTATTATTTCTAGATGGTCCAATTGGAAATACATCAAAGAAGGATTATTTGTCAATCCTACAGGTTAGTTACTATAATTAGTATGTGTGTATATAGTAAAGTCTCAATTATCTAAGGCAGGGGTGACTGACATGTCAACTGGCAAGCCATGAGAGGTAGCCTGCAGTGGTCTGTGTAATATTGTCTGTATCAAAAATTGTTATTGTTGTTTTGACTGTTTGTCTGATTATAGGCTATAGAGATAGACCAATGACGGCTTTATAGATTCTATAAAGTAGACCGCTGTCATTGGTCTGTGGTCTGTTTCTGGAGTATTTTACTGTGGAAACTTCCTACTTTGATATTCACTCAGCAGAATGGTGTAAGTTCAGAAAAAACAAATGTTTTCGGTCTTCTTCTAAGACCTGCTTCAGATCATAAATTTCAAGTACACAGAATGTTTGATGCTTTGGTGTTTGAACTTGTTAGACATAGAAGAATTTATACGAAAGATTTGAATTTAAAATCCTTTTAAAATCAATCAATGGGATGCATCCAAGTGTAGAAGTTGTAAAACAGTTTTCACAATGATGTATTGAACAGTGTTATGAAATTTTAAAGAAGAGATACATTTCACAAGCATGATAAGCCCTATTTGATATGTCATTGTGAACACATTTGTGAGGATTTGGACTCTTTTGGGAGTTTTAAAGGCTTAAACATTTATAAAATTATTTTTTATCATTATTTTCCTTCTTTCTCTTGTTTTCTCCTTCCCCTGGAAGTTGAAGTTAGATTTTTTGACCCATCAGAATACTGCGTCACTTCGAAAGGTGACCTTCTAGACTTCATCTGTCGTCCTAAATGTCTTTGGAAGTTCTCCCCTCACAACAGGATTATTCAGTTCCACCTTCGTTACAATGTACAAATAAGTAGCCAATTAACAAGAACCTCCACCTGTTACATGCTTGAGGGGAGCAAAAAGATCAACTACAAGGGTAGACTATATGATGGAAAACCATATCAGGTTACCAATGGTGGGGCAGTCATCACCCGATGATGATTGTTTCATTGTCAGTGGTTTGGTGGAACATCGGCAATGGCTCACCGATGTTCTGACCTTAGCCACCTGAGGTAATTAATTCAGTGGGTTTGACAGCTGTTGTCAAATTTATGATGAGAAAGTGTCACAGTAACGGGTAGAAACTGTAATAAATGTAAAGAACCGTTCGATTCTAAGTAAACAACTTTCGACGCAAAGGCGATTGCATCAGATTTTTGCCAGATAAATTTCCCTCCAGGATGTGTATAAAAAGGGATCGCACCCACACCTTGACGCGATCACTGTGGAGAAGCTCTTGAACCTGGACAATTCGAACCACTGCTCTCGACTTGGAAACTGCAGTCCTTGATCGCCACTGCTGCCGAGTAAAGACTTAGAAAAATTTTTACTTCCCTCTCTCTCGGTTGGAGCTTAGATTTTAGAAAGTTAACTTAAAGGATAGTGAGCCTGTGGAGATCCCGAATTTTAAGACGAAACAACGGCCGTCTATTCTTGTCGTGACGTGGAATTATTATTATGTTGGGATTAGTAGGTAATACTCGGTTTAAACCGGTGGCTGTGTACTATGCCGGACCAGAGTCAAGGCATAGCAACCAAAACAAAACTAAAATTAAATGTGTGTGTCAGTGTCTGTATTAAGGAATTTCCTAACAATATGGCATGTATTCAATATAGNACATCTGACACCTTGTCACGACCTCGCTATCCCTCCCGCTCAATTACCCAAGCCATCCCCCGACAAAGAAGCCGATAAGTGGGGAGACACTCGGCGCTCTACCCCCTTGGTTCTCTCACATTATACAACTTCTACACTTGGATGCATCGTATTGGTCAATTTTAGAAAATGTTAAATTTGAATTTTTTGTATAAACTCTTCTGTGTGTGACATGTTCAAACACCAAAGTATTAGACATTCCATCTATTTGAAATTTATAACCTGAAGCAAGTCTTAGAAGATGAAAATGTTTGTTTTTTCTGAACTTGCACCATTCTGCTGAGCGAATACCAAGGTAGAGAGTTTCCACAAATGAATAAGTTCTTCTTTAAAATTTCATTTCTTTTTTATCTTTTTACCTCAACCAAGGAGAAGGAAGTATTCGCTAAAATGTTGATTGTTGTAAAAGTTGCATGCATCAATGCATATATCAGCATACCAACTCTTTGAAATATCTATAAACTTTGCAGCTTACCAGTTTAAAGACTGATACTAGCTCTTCATTCGTTAATTCAAATATTATTATTATATTATTTTAATTTTTTTTAATAATATACTTGTAAAATTGTGAGTTTTTGTCTGGGTAAGTTTAACTTCCATATTATAAAACATTTTTAGACATTCATAATTTATTTTGAATTTGAAACATTTTTATTTTAAGAACTATGGTGTGTCACAGGAATCTTATTAAATTCAAAGTGTGTCGCTAATCCAAAAAGGTTGGGAAATACTGTTCTAGAATAATAAGTTTTGACCATAACAAAATTATTTAAGTTAAATTTTAGAACACTTAACCATACTTATATTTCATTTGCATTATACAGCAATGTACCATCCCTAGTGTGTTGTTTAGTGAAGAATTTACCTGTCATATTTGACAGCCTGTTCTGGAATCTCACTTGATATTTCAGAATGCATTAAAAGGTAATAGTATGTATTTTTTCACATGCTACAATTTGTAATAGACAATGTTACCCTATTTCATTAGGGCCTGAGATTATAGCATTCTTCTTTGATAGAAGGGCTGGAGGGAGTGGGAATTCACAACATTGTTTAGTTCATGCCTGATGTAATATACATAAGCAAAGGGTCTATAGTGATTACCATATTCATTTTTAAAGTAATTGGCTGGGGAGAGACTTTTGTTACCATCCTGTATGTATTTGAATGATTCTAGCAAAAATCTAGCCATATTCAAGCTTTGTATCTATTGAGTTAATCAAGAACTAAAATTTCAGTCAATTTGGCAAGAATTAAAACCCATAAGAATTTAGTAAGAAGCTGAGAGCTCAGTTTGATAAGGATGAAAGTACTAGAAGTAGAAGTTGCTAATAGGTGATGTCAACAGATTTCAGTCTGATGAAAAGTTTTATGTAGTTTAGTTCAGAAACTGTTAATCATAGATAGTGCTATCTTAACAACAGTAGTAATTTATGCATCCAGACCTTATTATTTTATATTGTTTTTATTAGTTTTTCTAGTAAAATTTATAAGAAGTAAGATTATGATGACATTTAAAAAATGTTATGCTAGTAAATAACTGTTTTTCATTAATTAGCCAATTTGTATATAAGATCTACCTTAGTTTAATATTAGAATGCTTTTGTCTATTTAAATAAAATAAACAAAAATGTTTTTATTAGTAAACATTAGTAATATTAAACTGGTATTGGTATTTGAGTGAAATTTTTTTAATTTTTAAAATATTTTAAATTTATTTAATCAGTAGAATAATTATACAAAATATATAAATAAATGAAGTAATTTTTAAATATATTTCAAACAAAATATCCTTTCTCTTTTCAAGGTCTTTTTTCATGTAACAACAATACTTAACACATTAGCATTCTTATTTCAGTAACTTTAATAATCGCAAATCTGATCATTTAGTTAAGGACTTATATTAAGATCTTGTGAGCCATTAATGGTTTTAGATCATTAACCATTAATTAGCTATAAATTTAAGATATTTTGTTATAAATACAAGTCATATTTAAAATACTTGATAAAACTTTAACTGTTTAATTAAATATTTATTTATTTTGAAGTGAGAATATATTTCTGAACTTCTATAGTTTATTTAAGAAGTTTATAAGTGGATTTCTAAATAAAGAATGATAAACTTTTTAAGAATTTACTAGGGTGGAGAAGCTCTTGAACCTGGACAATTCGAACCACTGCTCTCGACTTGGAAACTGCAGTCCTTGATCGCCACTGCTGCCGAGTAAAGACTTAGAAAAATTTTTACTTCCCTCTCTCTCGGTTGGAGCTTAGATTTTAGAAAGTTAACTTAAAGGATAGTGAGCCTGTGGAGATCCCGAATTTTAAGACGAAACAACGGCCGTCTATTCTTGTCGTGACGTGGAATTATTATTATGTTGGGATTAGTAGGTAATACTCGGTTTAAACCGGTGGCTGTGTACTATGCCGGACCAGAGTCAAGGCATAGCAACCAAAACAAAACTAAAATTAAATGTGTGTGTCAGTGTCTGTATTAAGGAATTTCCTAACAATATGGCATGTATTCAATATAGCGGCNATTAATGGTTTTAGATCATTAACCATTAATTAGCTATAAATTTAAGATATTTTGTTATAAATACAAGTCATATTTAAAATACTTGATAAAACTTTAACTGTTTAATTAAATATTTATTTATTTTGAAGTGAGAATATATTTCTGAACTTCTATAGTTTATTTAAGAAGTTTATAAGTGGATTTCTAAATAAAGAATGATAAACTTTTTAAGAATTTAGTAGGGACTTTAAGATTAAAATACTAATTATTCAATGAAAATGAGATTAATTATGAATAAATAGAATTAAGTTTTTAAAAATTTTTAATTTAAAATCATAAATTTAGTAATTTTACATATATAGTAGAGCAACACTTATCTGAATCAGTTGGGGACTGGAGTTGTTCGGATAACTTATTTTTCGGATAACCGATTATGTATGAAAAAATATATTAACCTATCCCATGTTGAAATTTTTCTTTGTTGCGTGTCGCTTTGTGTTGAATTTTTGTTGATGTTAAGCCGAACTTAAATTTTTAAAAATAATAACTGTGGTTATTGTATTGTTAAAAATTAATATTGAAAAATATTAAAACAAAAAAATTATATTTTGGAAGTTAATCTATTATCAAAAACGTTTGATTCAGCACGACACAGTCTGACTGGAACGCTTTCAGTTAACCAACATTTCGGTCAATCGGCTTTTGGATTAACAACGCTCTACTGTACTTTGATTTTAATTATTATTAGAAGTTAAAGCTTTTGTACATTATCATTTAATTTTACTTTTTTCTTTATTTAGAATGATTTGAATTTTATGGCTCTAGAACCCAATAATGATCTCAGGATGTGCCTTTTAATGAATCAATGTTATCAGAATGCATTAATGGATAAAATTTCACAGTTGGAAACAATTTTGGAAAGTAATTTAGAGCATCAGGTATTTAAAGTTTCTTAAATCACTATTATAATTTAAATGTATTACAGTAAAAGTCACTTATTCTTTTATTTAATTTTATCAGAAATAATACATTGTAAAATATATAATTTCATTTATTATAGTCAGAGTTTTAAGTATAATTATCATTACCTTCAGGTAAACAAGAATTTTTCAAGTTGTTTTTCCATAAGTTGGTCTCAATATATAGTTAATTCTGTATATTGTATTTCCACACAAATAACAGCATTTTATTTTATGTGAAAATCTTATTTTTTAATTTTTGAAACACAAGTCCTGCTTTACTTCTAAGAGCATATCATGCATATAAGAGCATGCTCTTATGTGTGTCAGCTTGTTTCAACTTATAAGAGCAATGCATTATTGTTTTGATATAAATTAATTGTAGATGTACTGATACACTAACTATTCAGTGACAGCTCTGTGATATTTTGTAGGTCAGATGGCCGAACGGGGTCAAGGTGGCAGCCTACCACTCTGAGGGACCCAGGTTTGAATTCAGATGGGTCAATAAATCCCCAGAAATTTTTCGGGGGTGGTCCATCTGGATATGTTGGGCCTCATCCTCACCACCTGGCCGCCCCATTGTGGGCCTGACTGAACCCATAATGGGCTTGTTAATGGAGGCCATCTTAGTGCCCAACAGGGTGGAAAGAGTTTTTAAAAAAAGCTCTGTGATAAAACATTATTAAAAATAAAAAGCCAGAATAAAATAATTCTTTCAATACTGTAAAAGTTTCTTAAAAATAGTTTTTTTAAGGGACTTTGCAGAGTTTAGTGCTGATTTTGTTCCATCTATGTAGGTCATACTGAAAGTCATAAGCAACAATTTTTTATAAATCACAATTTATTAATTATGAAAAACTAAGAATATTGTTATAATCTATAGACTATAGACAGTGCCATGAGCAAGTCATGACATGACCAACTTTCACCACATGATCACAGATAGCCAATACAAAATGGCTGTGACTGATGTTTTGTTTTGTCAGTGTGCTGTGATTGAATTTTTCATTAAAGAGGGAATATCCATTGCAGAAATTTACCAGAGACTTCAGAATTTATATTGAGATGTGTGCATAGGCACCAGCAGTGTTAGAAGATGGGTAAAACATTTTAAAGATGGAAACACATGCGTCAAGGATCAGCCTCATAGCAGCCATTTGCAAACCGCCTCTAATGAATGCAACAAAGAAAGAGTGGATGAGATCATTAAAGAAGACCAATGTGTAACTGTGGAAGCTATTACAGTAAATCTTGGAATAGGGCACACTGCAGTTCAGGAGATGATCAATAGTTTAAGATATCAGAAAGTGTGCTCCCACTGGGTTTCCTGTTTATTAACTGGCAACAACAAACTTTAAAAACATTCATCACTTAAGAAATATGGAAATGAAGATGATTTTTTGCTGAGTATTATGATGAGTAATGAAAGCAAGTTCCATCATTATGCTCCTGAAACAAAATGGCAGAGTATGGAATGGCATGACCTCAATTTCCCAACTAAAAAGAAGGCAAAGACAGTTCCATCAGTTGGAAAAGTTTTCAGCTTTATTTTCTGAGATGCAGATGGAGTTATTCTGGTGGAATTTCTTGAACCTGGGCAAATCATTAATGCTGATTAGTATGTCATGACACCTCAAACTCCGTTGTGCATTGTGTGATAAATGTCCTGGGAAGAAAATCATCCTGCAGTATGACAGTGCAAGCCCCCACAGTACTTGTTACACATGGAGGAAATTTGGAAAATGGAGTGGGAAATTCTTCCTCCTCCTGCCTACAGCCACAATTTAGCACCCTCAGATTATCATCTTTTTGGTGCTGTAAAGGAAAACATGCAGAGCTAATACTATGAAACAGTGGAAGACATCAAGAAAGCAGTGCATCAGTTTTTTCGTAGTGCTGGAACAAAGTTTTATCTTAAAGGACATTTTCAAGTTCCCATAATGGTGGGAAAATGTACCGAAAAAAATGGAGATTATGTCGAAAAATAATGTGATGTATTTGTATTTGTTTTTCCAAAATTAGTTGCTTGTGACTTTCAGTATGACCTTTGTATAAGAACATGCTCTTATATATAGGAAATACGATAATTGTTACCAGCTGTATCTATCAGTCATAACCAGTGCTCTAAACACTAAATATTAATTGTTGCAGGAAATTTCCTAATACTGAATTTTTCCTAAATTATAACAAATTTTCTCTATATCAAACAACTGACAATAACTAGCACTACAGTATACAAATATATGGGATTGATTATGGTATATAATGAACAAATTTCAAAATATTCTTGTAAAATTTCCTTTGTTTCAAATGCCATATTATAGCAGACTATTGGAAATATTCATTTGAGGAGAAGTCAAGGACACTAGCTCCAACTATAAGCAAATTATCTTTCACAATATGAATAATTTCATATGGGTCAGATTGCCAGATTCTGCAATTTCTCATCAATTAGACTACTATTGAAGAAACTTTTCAGCCATTTTTATGTCAATGTTGCAACTTTTTTACTTATCAAAACAATTTATTCTCGACTTCTCGTTTCCTGTCTACAGATTTATGACATTAAACATTAGTGCCTGTTAATTAAAAGCCAAAATTTTAGGTTTAGCTTTCCTTTGTGATTAAATAATGATATTTTTATAAGTTTTTCATAGGCATTTGAGTGAGTCTCAGCCGATTTTTGGCAACACTGCCACAAGTATGATAGACTGTAGTAGAATTTTAAATGACTTACAATGGAAATGCGAATAAATTAAGCAACTATCATATGTTTAGTTTTTCCCATGCTTTATTAAATAAGTTTATTTTTAAATGCCTTTTATACTTGTAAAGTTGTAGCAATTGTTTATTATTATTTTTTAAAAATTGGCTGATTAATTAACACATTAGTAAAAATATGTAAAAAGACTAAAATGTCTTTACTTTTGCCATGTCCAATCACCAGGAATGACAATCTTCCACTGCAGAGATGATCTATTTCCAGACTATGTTTACTATTTTTAATCTCTAAAGAAAGGTCATCTCAGTAGTGGTTTAAATTGTCTGTAGTTTAGTAGTTTAAATTGTTGGTATTTGTTACTTCAGCTATACTCTGGTTGAAGTACCATTAATAATTATTATTACTAAATCTTCTAGTTATGAATTTTTCTTTCAACATGTCTTTTGAATGCCAGCCAATGAAACTAGAATTTCTATTAGTTATAATCTAATTTGCCTATTACATTTAATTCTATCAGTCATTATTATTAGTATAGTTGAGTCCCACAGTGATTGCAATAATCAAATCATATTGTATTATTAATCATTCTCAGGATCAAAGCAGTTTTTACAGATGATAACTGTTCCTGTAAAATGTTTTTATCTCAATAAAGAGGTTTTCAGAACATTGTTATATGACACTAAGATATAATAGTAGTGCTATTTGTAAATTTGTTTGGCTTTTTTGTTGAATTTGCAATAATAATTTTCATCTTCAAATTACATCAGATATCAATATTTTTGGGATACAGTAGAGCCTCGAAAACTCGGCCTAATGTGGACCGAAGGGTGGCCGAGTTTGTGAAAATGCCAGGTTATCGGGAATGAGGTTAAAAAAGTATAAGTATGCATGTTTCCTCAGAAAATATTGTACTGTACTTATATGTATTGTTTGCTTGAGAATACAACAGAGAATAAACTGCCCAAATACCCTTAAACAAAGGAAAAGCACATACTTTATGAAGGCATAGAGCCTTTACTACATGAAAATTAATGAATACATAGTGTACAGTAATTTACCTGATAAGACAGACCTCAGGAAATACTTTATAAGGCATAAAGCTGTCTATGATGAAAATTAATTATCTAAGATTATTTTTGCCCTGCCACGGTGTGGCCGAGTTATCCGCAGTGCCGGGTTATCGAGTGCCAAGTTTTCGAGGCTCTACTGTATTATTAAAACAACTTGTAATGTCATATACAGAAGGATTACTAATGTGACATCTACTTACTGTCCAAAATAAAAAATTGTAAATTTAATTCCAAATATCTTATTGTTTTCAAATATATTTCTATTTCTAAGCATATACAGGATATCACTTTAACTTCAAATTACACATGCATGTATGATTCCAAAAAATGCTAAATAACTTAAGTATTTAAATACTTCTGATGATATAATATATTTATTATTGTTTGTGCATTGAAAATCTACTAATTTAAATAATAAAATAATCTTTACTGATAATCTTCAAAAATAATGTGAATTAAATAATTTAAAATTTTTATTTTAGCTATCAAATTTTCTTATGGAAATATTTATATATATAAATAAAATATGTGAAAAATTTTTGATAATTAAGTACAGTGGGTGATCAGTTAACGAACGGATTGGTTAATGAACAAATCAGATAATGAACACTTTTGCGAAAGATTTTTATGATTGGACAACAAACACATTTGGATAATGAACACTTTGCTGAACAAACAGAAGAAGAAGTGACATAAAATAATGAATAGTGATTGATCTTCCTTTGTCTTCAGGCAACAGTTCGAAACTTTTCGGAGCGTGGGAGACATCAACATCAACATTCAACCCAGTATATACTGATTGGATAGTATTCTCCCGAACTTTGAAACTCTCCCTTGTAATTCCAGCCTTTTGTATTTCTGACAGAAACAATTCTTTTATGTTTTCTTCTGAAAAAGCGGATTTATGCCGATATCTGCTATTAAACATCTTTTGAAGAAGTGGGAGGATGTCAGAACAACGGTCTTAAAATGGCATCCAAAACAGGTTGAGGTTAATTGGCTTAGGAATCTCTACAATTATAATGCTATTAATTACTTCTGAAAAATCATGAAGAAGACAGAAAAGCAATCGACATTGGACAGATTCTTTAACCTTCACAAACGGAAAAATCATGACTAATAAAAATGCAAGATTGCATATATATGTATTTTTACTATTACATGTAAATAAACATAGTAAGAAAGTATATATTTTTTTATTTTTTTGGGGGTCTCCAGAACGAATTAATCAAATTCCCATAGAAACCTATGGTAAATCAATAATCGGTTAACAAACAATTCGGATAACAAACAAAGTCTTGGAATGGATTATGTTTGTTAACCAATCANGATTAAATTATGCTGTATAATTATTTTGAAACAATTTTTTTCTTATTGGTTAGTTTATATGGAAAAGTTAAGACAATAAAAATTTTCCATGAAATAAAGTTACTGATACTTGATTACTAAAGATATAATTTTCTCTATATTAGTTTTCTGATGTTCCTCTGATTTATATTTATTTTTAATATACTTATTGTCTCAAGGTATAAAAATAATATAAACAAATCATATTAATGAATTCATTAATATGATTAAATTAATGATTAAATTATGCTGTATAATTATTTTGAAACAATTTTTTTCTTATTGGTTAGTTTATATGGAAAAGTTAAGACAATAAAAATTTTCCATGAAATAAAGTTACTGATACTTGATTACTAAAGATATAATTTTCTCTATATTAGTTTTCTGATGTTCCTCTGATTTATATTTATTTTTAATATACTTATTGTCTCAAGGTATAAAAATAATATAAACAAATCATATTAATGAATTCATTAATATGATTAAATTAATGATTAAATTATGCTGTATAATTATTTTGAAACAATTTTTTTCTTATTGGTTAGTTTATATGGAAAAGTTAAGACAATAAAAATTTTCCATGAAATAAAGTTACTGATACTTGATTACTAAAGATATAATTTTCTCTATATTAGTTTTCTGATGTTTCTCTGATTTATATTTATTATGATGAAAATAATTATAGTATTTGTGAGATACCTTGTTAATTTATATATTCTGAAGCAAGAAGTTAGCAGTTTTTTCAAATACTATGATATAATTTAATTTACTGTATAGGAGTAGTGAAATACATTATCCATGCAGGATATAAAAATGTCTTATAAAGTTATCATCATCATTTCCCATCCCTTTTTCCTCTCAAAAAATTTTTAGGATTTGACATGCTAGTCCTCCAAACTATCCTTTTTTGAGGTATCTTCTTGTTTAACCATAATGCCTTTAAATTTTTCCTAATTGCTAATTTCCAGCTTTTCTTCAATCTACTTCTATTTCTTTTAGTTCCTAAGTTTCTAATTCATAACTTGAATTTTTAACTAATTCATCTTTATCTCTTCTAACCACATGTCTGAGCCATCCAAGTTTATTTTTCATAAGCTTCTCATTAATATCAATTTTTAAAAAATGTTTATAGAAAATATCAATTAAAAAAGTAACTTTTCTGTATTACTTTATTTTTCATAGTATCCACCACTGAATGAAGATGCTAAAATTAAAATTAAAAATAAAGAGATTACAGCTTATGTTATACCTAACAAAACTTGTAAGTAAAAATTTAAATTTTTATATAGTAAATCATTTAAATTAAATATTTTATAGTTTAATTTGTAATAAATAATGTGCTGTTAATTTTTATGAAATTTTATTATGGAAATCATAGGGACTGACATTGAAAGAACAAGTTTAGAAAAAGCAGTTGCTTCAAACTTTAAAGAAAAATTATTGGATCCTTTGTTTATGAAGTAAGTTTTTACTTTGGATGTTTCTATGTTTATTAGTTTTAGTTTAGTAAAGTATGGACTATATTTTATACAATGTATTTAAAAAACTTTCTTCTACCATCCTGCACTTTTTAAGTATTTGAAATATTTAAGGGGTAGAGGATGGTGGAGGTGATTTCACCCTGATCATATTCATCAATACAATGCACTTAATGCATATGCATATATGATTAAATTTTAAATTTGGTTTCCTTTATCAGATTTTGGAGTGGGCAGGATGGTGACAGTGGGAGAAGAAATTGCAAATATAAAAGTCTGATATTTATCAGTATTTCAGTGATGATATCTATTCATATATAAATGAGGATGTTTGTGTGCTTGTTTGTTTACTATGCACTCCTAGGCCATTTGACCAATTGCTATGAAATTTGGCAATTACATTAACATACTTCTAACTTAGATAATGTTTTACATATCACCCCCAAATATTAATTTAATTTCTATATATTAATTAATTTGAGCCTAAATCCAACTTGCTGGTTTACATGTAATGCCATCTTGACATTTTTTAAAATAATACACTAAATATAATTTATACAAAAAAAGGATATAATTTAAAATATATATATTTAATTGATTACTGCGACAATGATATAATGACAAGTAGACACACTATATCATTATTGTGTTGGATAGTGCATAACACTCGTGTACAGTACTTCCAGTTGAAAATGTTAAACTATGAAAACTATATAAGTATTTTGTTCTCTACATCTAACATTTGGATATTTTTCCTCTTATAAACCTGGACAATACTGTTTGTAACAAGCTAGTTTATTGATTAGTGCTGAACACTAGTCAATATATAAATTTTAGAGATAGAAATCTTCAAACTCAGGTACCAAAGATATTTTGGATACTTGAAATACCTGAAGTCACTAGTACAAATCTTTGCAACTGGTTTCAAAAATTTGTAATTGGATATTTTTTTCTTAAGATTTTAATAAAAACAGATTGTTGACATGAAATTTAATACCAATTACAGTAATATTATATATAAAATTACTCTTAATATTTTAATAATGAAATGTTAATTTAGGCAAGGTTTCCATGTGCATGGATTTGTTTGCACCATATACTTTTTGCCATGCCAGTAAAAATAATTTCTTATGTAAAGATGACAAGCATTAGTGGTATCATTGCATGCAAAGATGTAAAAAGTTGAAAGTTTAATAAAAGTAATGTTGAGAACTAAATAGAATTGGTCAGCTCCAGGACAACATTACTGGAAAGGTTTATAGTTCTGTTCTTCCTTTTCCAAAATACACTATGGTATGACTTTCAAAGGGTAAAGTACTTTGAATCATAAAGCCACCAAACTTTTTATTCCATACTTGTCTGGCTTGGAAGGCATATATGATTTGAAGGGCCATCTTCCTGAAAAGAGTACAAGCTACTCATTATAATCAGACCTTGGAATGAATCACAATTCTCACTATTTTTAAATTAGTCATTTTTTCTAAACTGTTTCAATGTTAAATCACTATCTCTCACTTTTTCTGCCATTATGGGCAATGACATTTTTGTGATGCCATTCATTGATTAATGTTTAAATACTTAAATTGCAATGCCCATAACGTCTTTTTCTTGTTACACCTTGAAAACTTCATGTATTCAAGACCATGGCTTTTTAGGTCTTAAAAATTTTAGTTACACAATATTATAATATTATAATGCACCACTGGACACAGAAGACTTTTTTCCCTGCAGTCTAACATTGACAAAATTTTTTTATGAAGTACAGTATTTTATAAAATTTGGAAAATTTATATTAAGGGACAGTTTAATAAATTTATAGCTTTGTAACAGATTACAGGATTTATTATTGACTAAAAAATAAAAACAGTGTTTTACTTTCCCAGCTTGTTATATATATAACACCTTTACGTAAGATTAATAAAGATATAAGATAACCTTTTTAGTTATATAAATCAAATTTTAGAATATAATATAATAGATGGGTTTGAAATGTGAAATAAGTTAATAATCTTAATGATTGTTTTTATTTTTTGCCTAGGCAATGCTTGGCTTAACTGCTAGTTAGCTATATTTTTAGAACATATTGTGTAATTGTTATTTATTGTTGTTATTAGAAAAATTAAAATACCTTTATTATTATTTTTACATATAAATTATTGAATACTTTACAGTTGTTATATTTTTAAAAAATTTAATTATTATTTTAGGAAAAGTATAACAAAAGAAAAATTGGCTCTCCAAGATTTGAATGATGAAGAGTATTTAACAACAGCTAGAAAATTAGAAGAAATTCAAGCTCAAATTACAAATATTAAGTAAGTAAAATATTAATTATTAAGTTGAAAAATGTTTTAACTTTGAATAAAATGTTTGTTATTTTGATATCAGTGATGAAAGTGTGTTTTTAAAATTGAAATTTAAACCTCAAAGTTTTTATAAAAATTTTTGGCAAATAATTTAATTTAAAATCTTTAACCTAATTGTTGAAGACTTTCTTTGAGGTTCATTATTTTAATAATCACATTTAGAGATGTAATTATTTTTAGTGTAATACAAAAAAAAAAATAAAATTATTTTTACAAGTATTCTTTATTCTTCATTTAGACGAACTCCTCATAATACTATCATACATATTGTCAGAAAAAACATTGATTTTAAAAATAGATACAAATTTAAAAATATGAAATTGCTACACAGAATAATTACAGTTGTGAAACGTAAAATATGCTAATTTTAGACAAATTAAAAATAAAACTAATTTATAAGTTTGTATTTATTGCTTAATTAATTTAAAAGTAAACATTTTTAGCTATACTTTGGCTGTGAACTTTTTTCAATGATATTGTGAGATAGACAATGTTGTTTTAGAATGCTAGATGGCAAAAACAATGCATCAGAGGTGTGTAAGGCAAATAACAAAAACATTTGATAATAGATGTTAAATTATGGTCTTTCAATGGATTTATGTCTATTTCCAGTAACTATGTAATGTGGCTATGTGAACAAGGCTTTATTTGTAATGATGCAATAAAAACATAGATGAACATATTCATATAACTAAATATACATATTATAAAATTATACAGAAACAGGATTTGGGAGTTTGATTCCAGATTCACTCTGTTTGGGACTGCATTCCTTAATAAATGTCTGCCTTGTACCAGCCCTAGTCTAAAAATGAAAATCTTTTCCTATCTCACACCCAGAGTGATCTTTCATTATTGTCCCAGAAGGTACAGATTTTCAGCCATACTCACTTTTAACAAACATAAGATATGAAAAATATTTGATTAAAAATCTTTCTTTAAAACTGTCTTAACATTCAGATTTTTATTTATTATTAATGTCTGATTTATTCTTTATCTAATACAGTAGAACCTCGAAAACTCGGCTCTCGATAACCCGGCACTCCGGATAACTCGGCCACACCCTGGCAGGGCAAAAAAATCCTTAGTTAATTAATTTTCATTATAGACAGCTTTATAAAAGTATAAAAGCTCTCATAAAGTATTTTTCTGAGGTCTGTCTTATCAGGTAAATTACTGTACACAGTGTATTCATTAATTTTCATTTTCATGTAGT
>NW_019387807.1:53810-59096 GCF_000671375.1 Centruroides sculpturatus | reverse complement strand
GAAGTTTACGGACTATGGCTGTTTGAAAGGTTTTCTTCCATAAAATTAATCAATTCTAGACAATTTGGAAATGTTCAAGTCAAATTAATGTATAATTTTTTGGGAATAATCCGTATAAACTAGGCTATAAACAAAAAATTGTAGGATTACTTACCAAGTGTGCACCATTCGACGACGCCATTACTTAAGCTTGTTTTCGTCGCAGAGCAGTGCACCAAACAGTGGCCACGTTTTCTGATAAGTTATTTTTCTGCAAAAAATTTGTTGAACTTTAGAGACATCATTAATAGAAATAATTTTAATGGCCATTGAATAAGAAATGTTTTTTTCACAAGAAATGTATAAAATTGTAGTGCTGTATTAGACTTACAGTACCTAATTTAGGCCTATATACTGTACAGACGATAGTAAACTCAACTTACCTGCTTAAAATCTCCATAGTGAAAATTTTAGATAACGTAAAAATTATAAAATTACAGTACTGTATTAGACTTACAAATATATATAATTTATATATACAAGCCTATATTTATATATATAAACCTAATTTATATATAATTATATATACAGTACTTAATTTATATATAATTTAAATATAATACTGTACAGATGATAGAAAACTCAACTTACCCACCTAAAATCTCCATAGCATGGCACTGAACGGCAGAAAGTAGTTCAGCTGCTTGTTCACTATTGCAATGACATTTTACCACATTTTACGAGTCTCTTTTAGCGTCCTTATATGAATACGGTTGCAATTTTTTCGCTGCAATATACGAATCTGCATTATTTGAACCCGCATTATACTGTATTTCAAATGATCAAATAATTATTTTAAATTTTTATTGCTTTAGTTCCATTCAGTATATTATTTAATTGATTTGAATAGTTTATGGAATGCTGCAGATTATTTAAAATCTTTGAGTAAATCATCATAGAATTTCTATATACAGGTATACCAACAACTTACTCAATTACAATATACAGGTATACTGAACTTACATATACAGGTATACCTCAACCTCATAACTCGAAACGACATAACTCGTTTCGAGTTATGTCGTTTCCGATTATACGTTGTTTGTCAAAAAAGTATATGGAAAAATAAAAATCAAGTTTAAGTCATTTTATTCGACTTTATGTCTGTTTGCCACAAATATTGAATTTGTAATATCACTAGAAAAGCGTTTAAAGCACATAAAATCATATTAAAATATATACATTTACAAGTATGTACTGTATTTACAGTACTGTACATGAATTTGTAAATTTAGATGACTTTTTTCTGTACTATATTAAAAACTAAAATTTATTTGTTTGTAAGCTTAAAATAGATCCTTATTAACCATATATTATTAAAAATGCATTAATAAATAAAATACAGAACCAGGAATGGTAATTTATGGTTTAGCCTAGTGACAAGTAGATTTGGAGACAAGTAAATTCGACATATGTCATCTCTCCTGGAACCAATTACCAGTGTAAGGCAAGGTATACCTGTATAATTTTTTAAAAATGCATTACTATCTGATTGAACAGAAAGTTCTTGCACTTTTGGACATATTTCATTTAGCCAAGAAAATTTTATGTACAGAATTGACTTCAATCATCAATGTAATCACCATTGTTGTTGACCACTTCCTGCCAATGCTTATGCAAGGAATGATGCCATCTCGATAAAACTGTAGCAGCTGCGACTCAAAGAAGTTGGTCAGGCTGGCCTCCAAGTCAGCTTCATTGTTGAACTCCTTGCCAGCCAGATAATGGTTGAGCGCGGCGAACAGGTGATAATCCGAAGATGCAATGTTGGGGCTATATGGCAGATGGGGCAAGACCTCTCAGTTCAGGTCAGTAGCTTCTGGCAGGTCTGTCTAACTGTATGTGGCTGTCCATTGTCATGCAGCAGGATGGCATTCCAGGTGGGTCTCTGCTCCAGGCGTTCTCCAGTGTTTCAGGCGGATCTCTGCCAGTTTCTGCAGACGTCGAGTTGTTTTCTGTAGAAAGTTGCGTTGATGGTTATATTTTGTGGCAGCAACTTGAACGTGATGATTCCTTTAGAATCCCAGAAGACAGAGAGCATGATCTTCTTGGGTTAGGGATCTCCACTTTTGAAGCATTCGTACCAATCGTATGCAGTTCTTTTGGCGACAGTGTCCAGGCCTAATGCAGCATTGATGTCAGTGATAGAATTGGCTGCTTTTTTTCGGAGCAATAGTCATAAATGAGGAACAGGCAAACTTGCTCTATGGTTTGCAGATGTTGGTTGGTCATGGTAAAGTAGAGTGAGAGGACTGGATTTGGTATTTTCTTATAGCACGTACCCCGACCTGTTTATATACTACATAGAACATTCCAGAATGTTCCAGAAAAAAGTTATTCTAGAAAGTTCCAAAAAGTGTGAGAACTTTCTGTTCAATCAGATAGTTATTGCACTAATTAAACAAATACAGATTATCATATTATTCAAATATAGTAAATTAGCACGTTATCTTTTATTAATTGTATGTAGTGGAACTAATATAAAAATTATTTGTCATGTTTTTTAAATTTATGTTAAAAAATCTAAAACAGTTTGCGAGGAATGCATTTAGAGCACATTTAGAGCATTTAGCACTCAGAGGATTAACAATGGCCAATTGACACATATAAAGTCCAGAAAANGTTTTATAAGGAAAAACTCATATTGATAAATGTATTCACAATTATTGATAGTGTTTTAACATAATCATTTCAAAATATTATTTTGTGCTTATGTGTTATTTTAGTTATATTATTAATAAATTTACATATTAGTGTATTTGTTATCAAAGTTTTATTATATATATTAATATAAAAATATAATTGTGCTTCTCTGTTATGTTTAAAAACTTCACGAAGTTAAAAGAATGTTTATATACAAATGCATTAATGCTTATAGATTTTTTATTTAAAAATTTTATATATAATATGAAGGTTTGGGTGTAAAAGATGGTTTCCATTATTATGTTGTAATACACACTAATTGCTAAACAGAAATGTATTTCAATTTAAGTATTACATGTATTTTTAACTATAATGTAAACAAAAACAAAGCAGATAACTTAAGATGTTTAATTTTTCCATTTTTCTCTAAATGTCCATTATGGTGCTTACTATCTTCTATATCTGAACTCTTCATATGTATAACTACAGTAGTTTTACTATAATAATTTATGTTTTATTATTTATTTTTTTGTTATATTACAAGCAAATATAATAATTGAAAAAATTAATTTTAGTTAAATGGTACCAGACAACCAGAAGAATGTGAATTAATGTGGAATAATTTAGTTCATCCATCAATTAACAAAGAAAAATGGACAGAGGCTGAAAAGAAATCCTTACTGAGTATTGCTGAAAGATATCAGTATAAAGATTGGGATACAATTGCCGAAAAGTTACAAGTATGTTTTAATAATATAGTTCTATAAATTTTATAATTTTACATATAATTATACAGTACTTATTAGTATAAAGTAAGTTTTGTATAATATATCCAAGATATTAGATTATTTAATCAGTGCTTTTTCATAAGTCTTGGTTTAAAACTTTTTTAAAAATATCTTTATTAAATAATAATAATAATAAACAGAAATAGGATAAAGATAGTTATTGCAATGATATAGTTTCTAAACTTCATTAATTACATTGCTTTTTTCATTAGAGTCCTTAGTTTCTGTTTTTGTACTAAAACAGTGCAAAGACAATTTTTATTTAAATTAATTTACTATTTATATAACTGTTAAGTTGATTTAATCATTTCAATTTTTTTTTATTTGTTTTTTGAAACCGTGTCCTATTTTATATTTGTGGTGTAGTAAACCAATAATAAAAGAACCAATAAAAATAAAGTTCCAAGAACCAAGAAAAAATAATAAAAGAACCAAGCTATCTTCAATATGAGACTCAAATCCAAGAGCTGAATAACTTTCTAAGAGATAACGCATTAGAAATTATTAAAGCTGACAAATCAAAACAAACAGTAATAGTTAACCAAGAATGGACAAGAAATAAAAAACAAGAAATTGTAACCAATAATAATTTTAAAAAGCTATCTATAAACCCTATAGACGTAATACATTTAGAACTTAAGAAAAGAATTAATAAACTCGAAAAACTTAACAAGATTACTAAAACAGGAAAATGGTTCATACTAAATGAAGAAAATAACCATATACCAAAACTAAATATAAAACTTAAAATGTACAAGACAGGAGAAAAAGTAAGACCAATAATAGATTTTAAATATTCAACGTTANATAACGCATTAGAAATTATTAAAGCTGACAAATCAAAACAAACAGTAATAGTTAACCAAGAATGGACAAGAAATAAAAAACAAGAAATTGTAACCAATAATAATTTTAAAAAGCTATCTATAAACCCTATAGACGTAATACATTTAGAACTTAAGAAAAGAATTAATAAACTCGAAAAACTTAACAAGATTACTAAAACAGGAAAATGGTTCATACTAAATGAAGAAAATAACCATATACCAAAACTAAATATAAAACTTAAAATGTACAAGACAGGAGAAAAAGTAAGACCAATAATAGATTTTAAATATTCAACGTTATATAATCTAGAAAACTTTCTAAAACAAAAGCTTAAAAACTACCACAACTCGCACCTTGCAATTAAAAATGCAGACGAACTTATAAAAGAACTAAACAGAATCAATATAGAAGAAAAGTATAGAATAGCAAGCCTCGACATAGTTGATATGTACCCATCAATAACTTGGAATCTAATAGAATCTAATAACCTAGATGTCAACAAAGAAATAATAGAATTAATAGAATTTACATACAGAAGTAACTATTTCGAAACCAACAGAGAATACTATACTCAGACAGATGGGATAAGTATGGGATCCATAATCGGCCCGAAACTTGCCGAATTAATTATGATAGACATAGATAATGTAATATATAACATACCAGGAATAAAATTCTACAAAAGATACGTTGACGACATCCTAATAATATATGACGAAACAGAAATTCAGATAGAAGAAATTAATAAGCAGACAAATAGTATACATAAAGCAATAAAATTTAAAATAGAGACTGAAGATATAACAAGACAAAACATTAACTACAGTAGATCCCCCTATAAGACGGTAGATACGTTCCGTTCTTTATGAATCAATTTTGTAGGAATCATAGTTTACGGACTACGGCTGTTTGAAAGGTTTTCTTTCATAAAATTAATCGATTCTAGACTAATTCGACTCAACATTTCCAAAATACGTATATTTTTTTG
>NW_019387807.1:12682-52699 GCF_000671375.1 Centruroides sculpturatus | reverse complement strand
AAATACAATAGAATAAATTCTGCATTTTACGAACATTGTACTATAAACAACTGTAATATAGATAAAGATAACGTAGAAATACTGCATAAAGAAAAATTAACATACAACAGGAAGTTCAAAGAAACCATAGAAATCATGAAAAGTAAAGACAGTATAAATAAAAACTTAAGTCTTAAAATAAACGAAAACTGGATTAATATATTATAAATAAATTTTATTTATTTATAATTTTTTACTGTGAAAAGCAATTTCTCCTAGAAATAATTTTTCCAAGACAGATTTTGCTAAAAATCAAACCACAAGGTGACGAACGTCATATGTGGCAACACTTGAGATACCAGTGCAAAAGAAAAAATAAAAAGGGGGTGGAAGGTAAAAAGGGGGCAGAAACATTAAAAATTTTTTACAGTTGTGTTGTATCAAAATATGCCTAAAAGAGAAGATTTTAACCTTTTAAGTTGTAATATATACTAGTTTATTTACAAAAGATTAAAGCAGATTTTACATGTTTTTAAATTATACAAAGTGTAACCAAAAGGTACATCTATATATTGTTTATGTACTCATTGTTTTATGTAAATTCTCCACTGTAATAAGTTAAAATATACAGTGGAACCTCGGTATACGACCTTAATCCGTTCCTGATGTTTGGACTTATACCGAATAGGACGTATACCAAACAAACCTTTCTCATAAGAAGTAATGTAAAAATGATTAATCCGTTCTCATGTAAAAAAAATGGCTGGCTTTAAACACCTTGCTATCCTGGCTAGTTCCTGGTTGATTCTTCGTAAGATCAGCATGTATCTTTTTAACTTTCTCGCAAATAATTGCTTCTGTTGCTACTAGTTTGCCTTATGTTTCGCACATTTCAAGTGATTTTTAATGTCAGTTCTGATACGCTGTCGCCAGCACACTGTTTTTCAGTTATCCAAAGCAAAAGCAATTTCTCACATGATCTAATATTCTTGATCTCTGTTTCGAAATTGATTTAACCCCTTTTGCAACGTTAGCAGATTTAATAATGTCTTTATTTTACACAATTGTCGATATCGTCGTTCCGGGAATACGGTATGCAGCAGTTAAATCTGGAACACGCATACCGCTTTCATATTTCTCAACAATCTCTTTTTTTCAGTTCCATTGTGATCCTAGTCAACTTTTTAGTTTTCTGTTGCTTTTCATTTGCCTTTATGCAATTCATCATTAATAGAACTAATTAAATTTTACTTACAAATTAAAATCAGAAGAAATTTAACAAAGTTATAAACTGTAGCACCGCGAACGTCTAGTCTGGCCTACTACACCGATAGTGCTACTTGTTCATAGATGGTGCGTATAATTGAATTAAATTAAGTCGTATACCGAACAAAAGTCGTATACCAAGCAAAATTTGTTTTGTCCAAACATTACATATTCCGAATTGGACGTATTCTAAAGCAGATGTATATCGAGGTACCACTGTATATTGTATTTTAGTTGACTGAAGAGGAGCAAAGCCCGAAACGAGTACATAACAATGTACCGTATCGACTCAACTAATAAAGGAATTTGATGGAAAATTTGCCATGTGCCTTTGGAATAAAACACAATACTAGTGTTTACTACGCCACAAAAATTTCAATCTTGTTAATTGACAATTAAACTATAATTAATAGATCTTAAATTTATGTATACAGTTCTTAATCCTTTAAGCTTGTTTTTATTTTGTTCATATGCATTACATATTTTTTTTTATCTTTAAAGAAATAAGAAAATTTTGATAAAATTTTACAATTTGTAAATTTTAATAATTTATATACAACATTTTTTAAAGCTTTATAATGAGTATTATAAAAAACTTATTTAAATTATTTCATTTAGACAAATCGAACAGCTTGGCAGTGTTTACAAAAATATCAAAAAGAAGTATCCAAAACTAATGCCAGTGGGTTAGTAATTAAAAATTTATTGTTTTAATATTATTTTTTGAAACTTGCAGAATTATTTTTTATATTTAATGTCCTGAATATGTAAGAAAATTCAAAAATTTATAAACTTTATAAAATAAATATTTGATGTAATATTTATGAAGTGAAAAACATTGCATAAATGTTGTATTAAATAACATACCTACATTAATATTGAATTGTAAAATATAAGCATCTATAAATATAAAATACAAATCATTTTATACTTAATAAATGGATTTAAACTATTAAGGATTTCTTGTCCAATAAAGTATAAATTTACAACAAAAATATTTTATAGATAATTTAATAAATATGTATTTTTAAAAGTAAGGAAAAAAGGGTCATACGATTTTTTTCTTTCAGCTTTAGTTTTCTGTTTTTATTCTTGTGTCTTACTCTTGCTGCATTTCTTTAGTTTTCAGTTATCTTTTTCCTTTATTTATTTTTTTAATTATTTATTATTATAATTTGTTTTATTTTATGCATGTTGAAGAATTTTATATGTATATTTATTTATTTTATTATGTCTGTTCAGTGATGATTGCATTTAAACTGTTAAATTGAAAATTTATTTATTTACTTATCATAACTGATTTATAACTATTGTAATATGCATACAAAATAATCAGAATTAAATTTTACCTAATCTAATGCTTTTGTATTATTCTAAAAACCTTGACTATAGGCTATCCTCATGTATAAGCTGCAAAACAAATGTTGTAAAGGATGGTTGACATTTTCATAGAGAAGCTGCTCTCGTATATAGGCTGCAACCTGTAGCCAAGGTATTAGATACAGTTTCAGAATAAAAACTAACAGGAAAGGAACATTAGGAATAACATTATTTATGCAAATCTCACTGTGCTATTGTATTAGAGTTGATTGTACACCATTTTGTTGGTCATTTTTGCCAATTTTTACAAATGCTTTAAAAATCATTTTTGGTATATTATTGCATTATTACTGGTATATTTTACTGCATTTTTCTTTATACAGAGTATCCATAAAGTCTGTGTGCAATTTAAAAAATGTATAACTTTATTAGTATTTGTGATAGGAAAAAATCTGTAAAAGTATTAGAAAGCTTAATGTACCTAGTTTTAAATAAAATTGGATAACAGATGGATTAGAAGAGGTGGACCATTTTCTTGGCTTCCACATTTGCCAGATTTGACTCCATTAGATTTTTTTTTTTATGACGACATGTGAAAACAGTAGTGTATGCAACCAAACCGCAATCATTAGAAAACTTGAAAGCTAAAATAACTAATGTGATTTCAGGCATTACTGTAAATCAATTGGAAAATGTTTTTAGAGAACTACAAAATCATATTACACTTTGTGTTACTAATGATGGTGGAATGGAAACTTAATAAAATACAATAGAACAATAAAAAAAATATAGATTTTCTTATTTCTAATACATTCTACATAATTTCTCTATCACAAATACTAATGAAGTTATAAATTTTTTAAATTGCACATGGACTTTATGGACACCCTGTATTGTAGTTAGTTTTAACCAATATTTTCCTTGTATGCAGGCCACACACAATAAATTTTTATGAATATAACCTTGAATTGGCTGCATGCTGTAATCAAAGTTTTAGTGTAAATTATTTACATTCAAATTTGATAGATTTATAAAAATGCTGGAGAATGAATTTATTCAGAAAGAAAAATTGAAAATTACTATAAGATAGGAAATAAAGACAATATTTATATTATGAATATAAATTTAAGTTGATGTGCAGAAACATTAGGAGAGAAAAGATGTTGAATGAAGCTTCTTATTAGTGTACAAATTTTTTCAAAAATCACAATGTAGCAGTATGAATGGTTGTCTTTTTACTCTGATTAATTAAGTCTTAACAATACAGTTGAGTTCCTATATTCACTGATTAGTGTTTTACGATAGTCTAATGAAACTTATTATACTAAGAATTTGGCTGCTTCTCGCTGCATTTATCCCAAATGATTGTGTAACATGCATACTTTCAGTCTCATAGTGAATGTTATACAAGTAGGAAGACCAGTAACTTTTGTATGTTATGTGTCTGGTGAAAATCCTGGTATATTTCTCTTATTTTCAACTTTGTAATAAAATTTTGATACATTGTTGTCAGAAACACGTGTCTATAATGTTACTTATTATTGTAAAACATGTTTAAATGTGTTTAAAAGATTTTAATTCTTTTCTATTAATTGTAAACGATTGTGTAAATGTTTAGGGAGACACGGAGAAAATCTAGGACTAATTGGGCAATACAAATTTTCATGAAATTTGAAAATTTTTGCAATGCTTGCCCTGTAAATGTAAAGCCTTTACTTAATTCTCAAATAATAATATTATTAAGATCAGTTTCTTACTTGTGAGATGATTTGTTTTATAAAAACAATTGTGTATCAATAGCACTGAAAAAATTTTGAAAATTGTAGGATATGCTATGAAACTGTGATTATGAAAAGCATTTGTAAAATGTCCAAATTTAAAGAAACAAATTTATATTTCTGGATGAGGATAAAAATTTCTTTCTGAGCCAAAAGTTTGCAATATTACAATTACCATTGGGGAAGAAATGATTAATAAGTGCTTAGAACAAGTCCAAACATTGAGTTGAGCATAATTTAATGCATAATTCAATGTTTAGACTTTATTATAATACTCATTATTTTTCACATTACATGTTGGATTACTGATATGAATATTATGAATTGTTTTTAATTTCCTTACAATAGACTATATTGATACCATAGTGTTTAAAAAGGTACAATTTTCCAAATATATCAAAGAATAGATTTGCATTTTGGAGACAAAAATAATAATAATTGATATTTATGAAATCACAATTACTATAATTCTTTGATTTAAATGTTTATAATAAGCAAATATATAAAATTTGAAAGCTTGCTGATAAATTTATAAGGGTAATGCTGTAATGAATTAAGTTACCCTCTACATACATTGTCCTATTATATATTTATATGAATTATTTAATTCTGAAAAAAAAATTGAATGATTCTGCAAGTATTTTGCTAATTAACAATTTTTTATTTCATTAAAGAAAATAATATTTATATTTAATTAATTAGAACTAAAGTAAACAGTAATTAACCTATCTCAAAAAATTAAAATTTTTAATATTCAGCATTTAATTTTTACTTTCTCAGCTGTTATATATAGTAAGAAAGTATGGCGATTGTCAAAAAATAGCCCCTGATTTTTACAGTTTTGGACTCGGGACCCTTGAATGCCAAGAAATGCAGAAAACGTTGGGAGTTTTTTGTATGTGTGTGAGCATGGGACACCCACTTTGAAGCTTAACTCCTGTACCTTTTGTCAAAGATTCTGAAATTTTGCAGGGAGATTTGTTTGTTGTGGTATTGGTACTATTCAATTTTATTGGTTAAAGATCGAGGGAGTGAGCAGATAGATGGGGGTTCATGTGTCATATTTTGAGTGGAGTCAGACTTAATGAGATTTTACATAATGAGCTTAATTTACTTAATGAGCATTTACAGTTTTTTATAAAACTCATCTTTACTCTCATAATTAAGCTTTTTGCCATTTTATAATTAATAATAATGAAGTTTTTAAAATAAAATTTTGTAACAGATGATGCCACATACAATTTTAATTATTGCTGGGAAAGTTACACAACTCATTGCTGGATTTTCTCACAAATATTTTCAGTTAATTTAATTAGCTATTATCAGATTTTAACTTCATAACTATTATATTTTGTAAAAAGCTGGCAAGGGTTATTGCTTAACTTTTCTGGCACTTGAACAGGGGGTTAGGAGACCAAAATGGAAGTCCAATAATTGTAAGTTATACTACAATAAAATTTAAGTAATAAATAAATCTTAAAAGGACTAATTTTATTCAATTATGATAAGTTTATATATTTAAAAAACACTTAATGATTTATTTTTTGATAACCTGTGTTATGAGATTTTATTTAAAAATAATTTTTATATTATTAATTATTATAAAAAGGCAAAAGGCTTAATTTTGAAGGTAGAGAAAAATTTCTAAGAAAACTGTAAATGCAAATAATGAGTAAGATTTTCCTTAAGTCTACCTATTTCCATCCCCTTATATTTACACAGTAGACTTGGTCACCAGGTTAGTATAACTCACTTAGGCAAAAGGAGATTTACAACAAACAGTTACCCATCCCTTCCCACTTGCTGGCTGTCATTGAAATTTTCCTAATAATAGCATGCTGGAGGCAGAAGGTGCTGTTGCTATTGTTGTTCTCTCAAAGAAAAAAACAACAAAAAAATAGAAATGATGGTGGACAATATAGATGAATTTATTACAAAAAAATACCGTGGAAGATACTTAAAAGGATTTTTCTGTTTAGGCATCTTGATTAATCTTTTAGTTTTATTGCTGTATTTATCAGATTCTTGATCCCAAATGGCACTTTTGTCCTTAATTAAATAGATAAACTTTTTAATGTCAAAAAAATTATTGGAAGTATTTATTGTGACTTGTCTCCCATCTTAACTGCACTGTAAAAGAATCTTTCTGAAATCTCGCAGTCTCTAGGAGATAGTAAGGGATAAGATACATTTGGTCTACAGCATCATTTCAGCAACAAGTCTCCTGTCTGAAATACAATACTTAACCATATATGTTTTTGGTCACTGGGAGATCAGTCTCTGGTGACCAAGTCTATCATCTGAAAGAGAATCTTTAAAATTTATAAACATCAAAGTCCTGAAATATAATGCAAAATAGATGCTGACACATACACATACAGAATCTTGTAAGTTTATTTCACATTTTTGGGCTCCTGGATTATCAAACTATTGAGAAATGCAAAAAGGAGGGATCAGATTTTGACCAACCACCATACTTATATTTCATATTAGCTGGAAAAGTAAAAATTCTGGAATACCAATTAAAAAAGCATCCAGTTTAGTTCTCAAAACTAATTAATTTTTTAAATTCTGTTATTAAAATATACATTATTTTTTCATATGTTATAGTCCATGGACAAAGGAAGAAGATGATCTTTTAGCAGAAGTTGTAGAAGCTTGTAGAGTTGGCAATTACGTTCCTTGGCATCAAGGTAT
Organism: Centruroides sculpturatus; assembly: GCF_000671375.1. Classification (NCBI taxonomy): domain Eukaryota; kingdom Metazoa; phylum Arthropoda; class Arachnida; order Scorpiones; family Buthidae; genus Centruroides; species Centruroides sculpturatus. Next base: position 45,659 of record NW_019387807.1, on the reverse strand, counting down.
ATTTTTATAAATGATAATTTTATTTATTATATTGTAATACTTGAGTTTTTATTTGTTAACATTTGCATACATGTATATTTCCAATTTATAAGATTTTATTAAGAGTTTTAATGCATTTAAACTGTAAAATGGTTATAATTATCATATGTATTTCATATGATTTTAAACTTTGCAAAAATTTTCTTATTTTTTTCTTTCATTATCTTTTCATATAACAACTATATAGTTATGTACAGAATCATTAATAATTAAGTGTAATTATTTATTTTCTATAAATTTTTTCAAAAAATTATATAAAAAGGATATTTTTATTAAAATTTATTTATAAATTTAAAACTGATATAGTTTAGAAGAAAATGTTTTAACTTTTCTTAATTAACTAGAAACTTTTAAATTAAATAACTTGCTACTGTTTAATATGTGTAATATTTGCTTTTGTTTCTTATGAATTACTAATGTTGGAATAACAACTTTTTTTTATTTTCAAATTTGATATGATATTTTTTAATGTGCATTTTACGAAGGCTGGTCTAGATTTATAAAAAAAAAACAATTGTCAGGTATACTTGTACTCATCATCAGGGGCAGATCTAGATTTTTTGGGGCCTAGGATCTTATTGAAGTCCATTTACAATAAAACAAATAATAGTATTATTTGTTTTATTGTAAATTGTTGTTATTATATTACTAGCTGTTACCCATGGCTTTGCCCGTGTGGATTTTGCAATTTGACAGAAATAACCCTCCCTCAAAAAATCATCCAGTGACTCATCACATAAGCCACTATTTCTGCACGTACTTCTTTGGCCATCACTTGAGTGTCATATAAAACAAAGGATATTGCTCTAAAGAGGCAAGCTCCATAATGTATAATTGGAACGATGGTGTGGGGCATCATAACAGCATTTATATTCAGTATTTCAACAACCGTAGTAATTATTTAATTTATAACAATGTTATACAACACATACCCCTTATTGCTGAGAATCATTTTACTGCTTTAAAAGAGCATTTTCAATCTGATCAATTTTCTGGAATGTTTACAATTGTTCTATAATCAAACCAATATGCAATAACAAATTTGAATTTAAACCAGTTCGAACATTTGGTTAAAAAAGCGTAAAATATAAATATTGTATGTTTGAAAATTAATTACCACCAGAAACAAAAAATTGCATCTAAAATATTACAGTAGAAGCTGTTCTTCAGCTTAAGCCTTAATTTTCTCCCTCTCCCCCCTCGGAGGAATTTTGATATAAAAACACGCGTATTTGAATGCAATGTTGTATCAAAATTTCAAAGCAATCAATGAAGAACTTTCGGAGATTTAAGATTTTGAACAAACGAACATTTACATTTTTATTTATATAGATTAATATTAACTATTTTTTACTATACAATAAGTCCTCATTGTTAATGAAAAAGTATTAAAAATTTATGATAATTCAATTTTTGGAGGCCTAGGGCTTAAGCCCTATTAGTCCCTATGTAGATCCGCCCCTGCTCGTCACACATTTCAATGCCATTATTATATATATGTTAGGTCATATTGTAATGAGTACATCTTTTTATTCAATTCCCACAGGCTATCAAATAGACCAGTATAACACATACCTGGACATAGATCTGAAAGATGAACAAATGGTAGCATTTAAATTCTGAGGACAAATCCTCAACAAAAAATTTTCAGTGTTATTCGAGAAGCATTTAAGGAATATGCTTTATCACAGCCATGGATGTTTGACTGACATAAGAAATTTTGGGATGGACAGGAGGTAATTGATGATTGCGTGGGTTGTGCCAACAATGGAAATCAAGACTAATGTAGACCAAATTAACCTGTAATGAATTGTGATTTCATTAGTTTGAACTGACAGTGAAAAATGGAGAGTGCTTTGTAGAAGCATCTCAGTAACCACTGACTAAAAAAGAAAAATTGGAATGAAGTGCAGGCAAATTATGCATGTGGTTTTTTTTAGAAAAAAACAGCTTCAATTATGACCATTTGTGTTCCAAGAGATAAAACTGTTACTAGAGAGTATTATTCAGGGATCCTAAAGAATCCAATTGAAGAGGAAAATCATAAAGAAACACTCTGATTATGAGCAAAACCATTTCTGATCTGAACATTGAGCTAATGGCCCATCCTTCTTACTCTCCAGATCTCACATCTTGTGATTTTTTCCCCCTCTTTCCGAAGTAAAATCTCATGTGCAAGGGTGGGAATTCTGTAGTGATGAGAAAAACATGACAGGTATACTGAACAGTGTCAAAATGGGACTTCACACGGGTTTATGAAAATTGTATTTTATGATGGTATAAGTGCATTGACTTGGAGAAGAATATTTTAAAAATAACTAAAACAGTTTTTATTTATGGTCATTATATTGTCTGTTATATTGTCATGGAAGAACTGGCTGAGATTTTGCAGATGAGTGTTGGTTCAACATACTATATATCTGTGATGTGTTGAAATATAAAAAGCTATGCGCTAAACAGGTATCAGAGTAGTTGATACTGAAAATAAAGGAGCAATGATTTGAGTGTCTTCCAAATTCACATATTCTTTATGCTTTGTGCTGCTGTATTATCACATCTTTACATGCATGAAGTATATGTTAGCAACTGGAAATTTCATTTAAATAGAGAGATACAGAAAAAAATGATGCGTAAATGGCTTTGCATCTAGCTAAAAGATTTCTTTTCTGCTGGAATTCAGACATTATCCAAAATTTGGCTAACTTACATTGAATGCCAAAGGGTCTACCTGAAAAAGTAATCCCACATTTTCTGTCATATAAATTATAGCTACTTAGATAAAAGTTAATTAAGGTTACTTATTGAATCATTTTCATATAAGCATAATGTACAGAGAAAGTTTTTTTAAATATTACAAATGTTAATTAATTAATACAAGAACAACTGGACTGATAAAATAAAAAATTAATTTGAATGATAGTGTAATGCAACTATTATTACAAAATAGATTTAAAGAAATTGGATTTTGAGTAATATTTATTATTTATACTTTTAATAAAATTATAGAAGTTTGATTGTAATCTGTATTTTATCTTGTACATGAATGTTATTAAAAACTCCAACAAACATCTCAATGCAATAAAGAACAAAAATTTAATGATGAACTAATATACATGAAGGTTATTTTATTGTATTTAATAAATATCTAAAACATTCAGAAGGTAATGTTTATAGCTAAAAATTAAGCTAATCAAGTAGCTAATTTGTCTTAATTTAAAATATATGTCATATTAACACATTTCTATGTTATAGATATTTTTCAAATTACAAAATTTACAAAATTCATTCTTATTCAAAATTTTCAATGCAGTATTATATGAAAATATTTATACATTTTAATTTCATAATTATTTTATTATTATTATTATTGTTTTTTGCAGTTGCATATTATTTAGAGGGTAGAAGCAAATGTCAAATTCAAGAAAGATGGAAAAGAACAAAACTGGCAAGAAAAGGACAGTGGAGAATATTGGAAGATATGGTTTGTTTGATTTACAGAATTTATTTAGTCCTAAAATTAGTTTATTTATGATATTACACAATCATATTAAACAGTTAATAAAGTTTTTTTTAAATAGTTGTGTAAAAAAAATAGATATAACATTAAAATCCAGTAAAGCTTATGAAGTAAATTTAGTCATTGCTGTTTATTTGAAATTTTTATTTTTGATTCTTTCTGCCTTGAGGACATTAAGACAGTATTTTTTTTTTAGTAAACCCATCATGGGTTTGGCTAGACCCATAGCAGTGCTTGGATGGTGAGGAATGGGGTCCAACATATCTGGACAGCTGCCCCAAAAGATTTTTGGGATTTTTTGATCCATCCTGATTCAATTCAGGGGTCTCCCAGAGTGGTAGGCTGTCATCTTAACAACTTGGCCATCCAATAAAAATATTATAAAAATATTTCAATAAAAAATTGTCAAATTATGCTGGGTGCTTGACAATCAATCTGACATATGTTTATATTTCCTAAAAAAACAAAATTGTCATAAAAAGAAATGAGGAAAAAAGGAAATGAGGAATTTTTGGAAATTGAATTTGAAATTGAAAATGAGGAATTTTTGGAAATGAGAAATGAGGAAATTTTTCTTTTTTCCTGTCTGTTTTTATAACATTTTTTAATTTGTTAATTTTTAAATAACTTAAGTGATTCATAATAGAAATAACATAAACAATGATTTGGGAATGGTTGTTATTTATTTTTGAAAAAGATTTTTTATAATATTTTTTTGGATTTTAAAATATTTTCTCATTATATCACAATACAGAAAAAAAATTGAATAATTGCCTCTGTATTAAAATAAAAAATATGTTTGTTTTATACATTTTCAAAAATAAATCATCATACCAGATTGACTTTTATCGTTTCTTTAAACATTAATTTGAATAACCCAGCCACTCATCATTTATATATATATATTAATTAATATATATGATTTATATATACATGTGTGTATGTAATTTATACATAACTTCTTATGCTTATTTTTGTGTTGAGTAGTTACATGAACAATGATTTTATGTTGTTTAAATAATTTCTGGATTTTAAATTATAAACATAGAATTTTGTAAACATTAACATAAATTTTCAAAATTAATTGATAAGTTATAAAATTAATTGTACTTTATTAGGTGTGTAAAAAAACAAACCAATGATGCTGAAGCTGTGATGTTGATTTCAATATCAGTTTTTTAAAATACACTGGAACCTCGGTATACGTCTGCTTTAGAATACGTCCAATTCGGAATACGTCCTGTTTGGACGAAACAAATTTTGCTCAGTATACGACTTTTGTTCGGTATATGACTTAATTCAATTATAAGCGCCATCTATGAACAAGTAGCACTATCGGTGTACTAGACCAGATTAGATGTTCGTGGTGCCACGGTTTATAACTTTGTTAAATTTCTTCTGATTTTAATTTGTAACATTTTATTATTTTTATTAATCATGAATTGCAAAAAGGCAACAGAAAAATAAAAAAAATGACAATGGAACTGAAAAAAGAGATTGTTGAGAAATATGAAGGTGGCACGCGTGTTCGAGATTTAACTGTTGCATTCTGTATTCCGAGAACGACGATATCGATAATCGTGAAAAATAAAGACATTAGATCGTGTCGAGAAATTGCTTTTGCTTTGGATAACTGAAAAACAGTGTGCTGGTGACAGCGTATCGAAAGAAATTATTTGCGAGAAAGCTAAAGGGATACATGCTGATCTCATAAAAAATTAAGCAGGAACTAGCAAGGTGTTTAAAGCCAGCCATTTTTTTTACTTGAGAACGGATTAATCATTTTTACATTACTTCTTATGGAAAAGGTTGGTTTGGTATACGTCCTATTCGGTATAAGTCTAAACAGCAGGAACGGATTTAGGTCATATACCGAGGTTCTACTGTACATATTTTCTTTGCTCACATATCAAGTCAAAATGTCATTTTTATGGTATTAAAAGGATTTCTACTTTCAATTGAATTTGTTGTACAATATTTTCAAGTTTAAATGCATATTTTTAATGCAAAGTCTTGCCAAATACAGTAGAGAAAGGATTATCCGAAACAATTCAAGACTGAGGTTGTTTGGATAACTGATCATTTATGAAAAATTATATTAAACACAAAACTGTACTGTATGTATTTTGTATCACACATCTTACAAATACATACCTTACATAAAGTAGTACATTAAAGTTGTCCTACAGTTTAGGTTGGCAGGGTGGGGGAGAGTGCTGCAGCGCAACAGCACTAGTGGAAATTTGAATTTGCTGACTGGAAGGATTTCAGTTAACCGATGTTTTGGTTTATCGGTATTCAGATAATCGATGCTCTACTGTACTTGTAAAACAGGATTAATTGATCAGCACACCAAAAAACTTTGTTTTAACACTAGCAGGAGTTTCAACCTAGAGATAGGTCTTCTTCAAGTCTTTGATATTTTCTTTTTTAAAATGTGAAGGTGACAGTTACAATATTTTAAAATTTGAAATTATGGCAGAATTCAAATTTCTTTTCCATGTTCCTAGTATAAATATCAACAAATTCAAATTGATGTTATATAAATATTTACACATTTAAATTGATGTTGAATAAATTTACATAAATTTTATGTATAACCTATGTTTTCTTAATTAATGCAATCTATTTTTCCGAGTCCTATTGGACCATCATAAAATATTTGTCAAGTACTTGAAATATTTCCCTCTTCATTAAAATTGAGGCAATTGCCCATCAATCCTGTTTTGTAAATTTCCAGGGCTTCCAGAGCACTGGCCTGTTCAGCATGAATGGTCTGCCTGAAGAGACAAGCTTGCTCTAAATTTGCCTTCACTCTTGTTTTGGATGTATATATGAATTCCTGCCAATGTTAAAACAAGGTTTTTTTGGTATGTTGCTGCAAAGTACATTTCTTATGTAACCTTTATATTATGTAAAATGATAAAATGCTTTCTTTTGAAATAGAAATTGAATGGGCCTACTTAACTACCAAAAAGTGGACAATTCATATATCAATTGACACAATAATTAAATAAGCATTTTAAACCATTTGTTAGCACCTCTAAGGCAGGCCTGCTAGAAGGTTTTGTTAAAAGTATCAAGTTTCAAAGTTGAAAAGTACCAAAATATTTTGAGGCCCACCAGTGGCCAAGCAGTCTTCGTAACCTGAACACTGAGAGTTTGGTTGTGGGTTCGTACCTTGCTCGGACGGGCTGGCTACGTGGAGTTTTCTGGATTTTCTCCATGTTTTTAACGCGTAAATAGGGGCCAGTTTCCCTTAAAAAGACCACCTTGAAGGCATTTACCCTAGGCAGATTGCTCAAGTGTTGTGTTGCCATAACTTAACAAACAAACAAACCAAAATATTTTAAAAAGTACCACACTATTAAAAATGCAAATAAAAGTGCTAAGAAAACATTTATGTTAAAAAAATATTATTTACATTTTAGAATGATGCTTCCTGGTCATTTTCTTTCTTATTTAAGTCTTATTGCTTCATCATTCTAATTAAACTTTGAGATGGGTCCCATTTTTTGCAATTGGTTTCTTTGAATAAATTTTTAGAATATAAAAGTGCATTTATAGTGTCAGTTTTCAATATAGAAAAATTCTTCGCCTTTATACTATTTAATAGAGAGAATATTCTTTCGGCACAAGCTGAAGAATGAGGCAGTGAACATCAGTTTTGACAATAAAGGATATCTGTATTCATCTCCACATTTTTCTTTTGAAATTGCAAACCAGAAATATTCAGGCTCTGTTTCAGTAAACCAAGCTGTATCTTGTAGTGTAATTTCATTCCACTATGTTTAAAATTTCAAAATCTTCTTCTGGTATAATGTTAGAAAATTTCAGAGCAAAGGGAATAATTGAGTGAGATTTTCCTTTGTTGATATTTTCAGGGTCCATTGCTTCAAGCAGCTGTAGATTTGTGAACATGTGTTAGGAATCAGTTGAACATCTCTTTGATCAGTTTTGCATAAAAATTTAATGTTACAATTCAGAATTCATTAAGCTGCTTATCAGTTATTTTGGAGACATTTTCAATATAAATAGTTTCTACTTTGACTCCATGATAAATATGATTTAGACAAAGATAAACTGATGGATTACTAATATTGATCTTGATCAGATCCTGATTCTTGATTACTTCTTTCTTGACAAAGTAACCGAGGATAACTTTAACACTTCTTTCAATTGAATGCCTTAGTTTGTGTATTCTAAAGCTCTCAGCTCGAAATTAAATATTAAGGTTATTAACACTGGCAAAATGAATGCTAAAAAACATAGTACATCATATTAACTGGGTTCTGTAAATCTGATATTCTACTAACTGATTTAACATTACCTTCTAATGCTACTGAGGTAAAGTATAATGTAAGAGCTGCCCATTGATCCAATATTCTCTTCACTACTTTTTCAAGCGACAGCCATCTAGTACAACTAATGTGCAAATTTTTGCATGAATCTGTATTAGTAGACTTGAAACTCCTTATACTCAACCAAATTCTTTGGACTGTTTGAAAAATATGAATGAATACTTTGAGCTAATTCTTCTAAATGATTTGGTAAAAATAAACAAGCCTTTGATGCACAAATGCATTGAATGACATACACAACGTTGCACAAAAAGTGATGGGTTTTTTGTGTTAGCAATTGTGGAACACCATTTTTGCTGCCCATTATAATAATTGCATTATCACTTGCAAAACCAATGATATTTTCAAATGGTATTTCATATTTTTGAAAGAAAGAAGTTAGAGAATCAAAAATTCCTTCAGCATTGTAATCTGTTATCTCTAACAGAATTAAGTATTTATCTACTGTTTATTTTTAACATCACAGTCATAATATATAGCTAGCTAGCTAATATCTAGGAAATACATCAGTTGTTTCATCTAAAATTAATGAAAACCTTGTTCCCTTTAATTTTGTAATAATTTCATTTGTATAGTGTTTACCAATAACTGAACGAAACACATCAATGCTTTTTGTTTATGCACATTTAAGAGACTTAGCAACAGTAGAATCATGGCAAATATGGTAAGCAATTTAAAATTGCTATTGGTAGATTATGTTCTGCAACAAATGTACAAAGTTTTAGTTCTGCTGCTGCTACTTGATTTTTATGAGCAGATGAAGATGATCCAGCTTCCAAAAATTTGGTTACCTTCAAGCATTGTATAACACAATCAATATTCTTTTTATGCTTATCTGTCTTCATATGTCTTTCAATTTGTGTGACACTTCCAGCAATTTCTGTATTACAAACTTTACAAAACATTTAGTTCTCATGTTTTTTTTTCTGATGTCAGTCCATGAAACAAATCTTTCATCATGCAGCCATTCTCTTCTTGTTTTTTGTTCATAAACTGTAGTTAGTTTTAACTTTTTTACTTCAGCAGTTTTATTTTGTTCATCATCACTACATAAACACACCTCATCTCTTTTTTCACTCATGATAGTTGGGTTATTTATATAACAAAAATAAAAACTGCAATGACCTGCACAAATGGAACAAATTGTGATTCACGAAGTTTTGAAACATAAGTCCACAGCTGATCACTGATGACTCAGACTGGCTGAACTGCTGAATGAGATTATATCATTATGAAAATTGTGGCATTGCCAAATTTGTTTGTTAGAATTGTCAGATTTGGTTGTTACGATTAATTCTTGATATAGAAAATGTTGCGTTATTAATAAATGCCAATAATTAAATGATAGAGGATTAATTTAAAATTAAATATTTTTGTTAAAATAGTAACCAAATTATATTATAGTAGTACCAACAGTACCAAAACATCAATTTTTTGAGCAAAAGTACAGGGTGTAGCAGAAAGGACAGACATTTTTGAAATGGCTAGAACTCACCACCAGTTAGAGTGGCAGATTTGTGGCAGATAGCATGAAAGTAGTGAGGTCTTAGCATTGTCTTTTCAGTTGAAGGCATGGAGCTGTGGACATTAGAACACTGTGTGTTTGCATATGATTGAGGAAACAATTGTACACAAAGGGTTCAGTCATACACATCTGATGGGAATATGTTTCTGCATCCTTGAGTATGATGGAAACGTATTTCCATCAGATGTGTGTGGTTTCAACAGGATGGGGTGATGGCTCTCACAACTAGAACATCAATTGATGTTATTTGTTGTCTCTTTCCTGGTCGCCTCATTTCCACGTTTGGTGACATTCATTAGCAAGGTTACAGCTAAAGCGTTCAATGCAAAAATGTGTATGTCGGATGTTCAGTGCCGTTATCCTGTAAGCCTAGAAGTTTGACAATGGCATTTGGAACGTCAGTAGAATCATGCTCAACATTCCAAACATCATTGACAAACTTCTAGGCTTACAGGATAGCAACACTGAACATTTAACATATACGTTTTTGCGTTGAAAACATTGGCTGCAACCTCGCTATTGGCCTCCTTGTTCTCCTGACCTATCCATATGCAATTATTTCTTGTAGAGACACCTCAAGGCAAGTGTATATGAGCATAAGCTTGTTCTCTGCAAGAACTGAAGGAAGCTATTTGCGTGGACGTTGCCAAAATCACCTCCAGAAATGCATCACTGATAACAGACACCACATAGATGTTGTTTTCTACACTTGATTCTGTAAAATGCTATTTTAATACGAACTCACATCTTCCAACAAATATCTTTTGTAGTAACAATTACAGATGATGTGATTTTTTTTTTAAATGCTCGTCCTTTCTGCCCCACCCTGTACCCCTGTTCTAAGGGCCATTTCATACCTAAACCAAGTCAAAGATTCAACTGGCTTGTCATTGAAAACAAAGGAAATGTTTCAATTTGGTTTCACACATTCTGTGTGAAATCCAGTCCAATCCAGTTAAATCAAGATTGGCTGTGACTCAGCTGGTTGGGTGTTTAGATTAGTCTCGATCAGTCAATAGTAGGAAAATGTGTATTCTATGTTTTTTTAAAACAGGAATATGGAAGATTTAATATTAGTATGGAATGATGAAACAATCTATAATCCAAGCTATTCTGTTTCTGAATTTTTTTCAAATGTAATATTTCTTAATTTAAAAAATTAATGTGGGCTCATTCTTTTTGTCAAAAATTTTGTTTGGATTATCTAATAAATTCTAGAAAAAGTGACTGAATGACCCAAAATTGTGTTTTCTAGTATTTATAGGATGAATGCAAAATAGTTTTCTTTGTCACCTCTTTCTTCTTTGTAATCAACATATAATTATTCCTTGAATTAGTATCAGTACATCCATCTTCAACCAACTCTGGCCACAGACTGACTGACTAGGATGTTCAGCATGAAAGCATTTTTTTTTTTTTTTTTGAATTGAATTGAATCGAATTGATTGACTGATGTAATGTGAAATGGCCCTAATAGTTTTTTCATTTTACAATTAAATTATTTTACTCAAAAATCATATACTTATATATAAAGTATATTAAAGCATTAAATTAAAAGTTACAGGTTAAATAATAATCTCTTTACATAAAACATTACAGACAAGAGCATCCCATTCCATAAACCAATAGAATCATATTTTTTGATTCTAATTTTATTACAGCTAAAAGATAAAAGCAGTAAGAAATCAGCTGCTGCTCTAGGTTATCGAGGATCGAATTCAAACAAACAACTCCAGAAATTTTTCATGGGTTATCTTGGATACGTCAAATCACATCCCTCACCATCTAGCTGAGTCCATGATGGGTATGATTAAAAAGGATCTCTTAGTGCCAACTGGGAAAAAATTATAAAAAAAATTAATTATACTTCTTTCTTGCTGTATATTTTATAAAATAATTTTTTTAGTTTTTCTGACTTTTTTTTTTTCTTTCATTTTTAGTTTAATTTTGATTACTTCAAATTTATGTAAATAGTAAACATTTAACAACAATGCGATTAATTTCTCTTAACTTGATATAAAACATTTTGAACTTCATATAAACTAACTATAGTCATTTAACATCATTTAAGAATTAAATAACATTAAAATTTTATAGAATAAAAATTGATCATATGTTCAATTCAAAAAGTTTTTATTATTTAAGAAAATTTATAAATATTTGTTTTTATTTTTAATGTAAAATAATTTATAATTTTTATATATAGATTCTAATAACTGCAGTAAAAAAGCATGGAGAAGATTGGATTAAAGTAGCTCAGTATCTTCCGGGAAGAACAAATAATCAGTGTCGTGAGAGGTATTTCTAATACATATAAATTTTATCAAAAATTGCTTATTTGTCATATTATGACACTATTTATATATTTNTTTGTCTCATTTATCATGTCATTTGCGCTTCATAATTATTTCACTGTCCGGTATCAAAAATATTATTAATGTTATAAATAGTGATCAATTAAATGTATATTATTTATTTGGATGATATTAATATATATAGATAGAATAATTCTGTATATGTTATTTGTCAAAATAATGCTTTCTGTGAAATTAATCACTTTGATCATTGAATACGCTTGTCTGTATAATACAGTGAATTATTTGAATAATCTTATTATCTAATATATAATCGAGACGGGTTGATGATAATAATAATAATAATAAGCGCAGAGCCCAAACGGTTAGGAGTTGAAAGTTGAAATTTGGTACACAGATAGAGTATGTCATGAAAACGCACACTAAGAAGGGATTTTTCGAAATTCCTTCCGGGGGAGAGAGACAGGATTAAAATTTCTATATACATTATGGATACAAGCCCAAACGGTTAGGAGTTGAAAGTTGAAATTTGGTACACAGTTAGGGTACGTTAGGAGAACGCACACTAAAAAGTAATTTTTCGAAATTCCTCCCCACGGGGGAGAGGGACAAAATTAAGGCTTAACACTTCCATCAACAATGGAAGTGTCAAGTAACAATGGAAGTGCTAAATAACAATGGAAGTGTTAAGTAACAATGGAAGTTTTAAGTAACAATAAAAGTTTTAAGTAACAATGGAAGTGTCAACAATGGAATTGTTAAGAGAAAGCGACGTGCAATACGCAGATGCAGTTTTTTTTCGTTTTTGCGGGAAATCGAACATAATATTTAGACCCATCTAAAAATTCTCTAATTAATCTGGAAACAAGGGGACCCAATTCTTGCATTCTGTGATAACGGGTAAGGTTGACTGTAACGTAATAATCTTTATCTTAGTTATCGTTACTTTTGCCCGAGCAACGCCGGGCCCACCTGCTAGTTATTTATAAGCCTCTAAAATATCCGAAATCAATAATTGTTTGTAAAATTTAAAAATCGTCAACTTATCAATTTTTGCTAATGTGTGTATCAGATAAGAAATATCACTTTCGAAGTGTGTTAGATAGATGAACAGCGCGACTCTATTGTTTAAAGAAAAGTATGATGTACGGGAAAAATTTACTACTAATTTGAGGGAGAGAGCATATATTTGAAATTAAATCCATTAAAAATATAATTAAAAATTGCAGCCGGGCATTATGACAATGTCACAATAAATAATTGCTCGTCTCTAGGTTTAACTACAAACCAAGACATGTAGTTTTATGATGTATCGGGTTTCAGTGATGTTGTTTGTCTAGATTTAACTTATAAAAATGTAAATCGTGATTTAACATGTTTCTATGGGCTAACTCGCCCATAAATCTCGAATTACGTATTATTGCATCAGTTACTAATTTCAGTTCTTGTCCTGAAGTCCGATATGACGTGTTTTGTGTTCCTGTTACCGCTAAAGCTCGAAAGTCGTTAATGTGTACATTACCTAGCTAATCTGCAGATTAACTAGGGTGATCCATTAAAGTTGCGAAAATTGTTCCATTTCTCAAATTACCTAGATAATGAGCAGAGTGNTTTAGGTCTTTGGATAATTGAATATTATAATTATTTTTTTAAACTGTCTTAAATATATGCTATAACTCTTAAATTTAAAACTATATAAGCAAAGACATATAGATAATGATCTCAAACCTTTAAAAAAAAAGTTATAACTTAAAAATATAATACATAAAAACTTGTGTAAACTGGATCACAGAGTATCAAATTATTTTCATTTTTGCAGTTTTACATTTTGAACAGGTTTTACTTTTTTATATCTTTAAAATGTGCTAGACAAATGACATGTAGTTATGTTTGTTTTTTTTCTGTAATAAAATCACTTTTACTTACATAAAAAAAGTTCTAGGCTTAATCCAAATTAATCCAAAGTGATTCCAATTAGAGATTGAAGTATTTGAATGCAAGAATTTAGAACTGTTTGATTGCAAAAAAATTCTCATTGTTTCTAAGAATTTATGTTAAGTATTCAAATACTGTTTAAATGCAATTCCTATAAGGAATTTTGCTCTCAATCAGAAATTCTAATTTCATTCAAATATTAATATATATGTTACAGTCAAAACCCGTTTTTAGTTAGAACGCGTTTTAACTAGTTGAAANAAGCATGGAGAAGATTGGATTAAAGTAGCTCAGTATCTTCCGGGAAGAACAAATAATCAGTGTCGTGAGAGGTATTTCTAATACATATAAATTTTATCAAAAATTGCTTATTTGTCATATTATGACACTATTTATATATTTGACTACTATAATTTTTCTAATTCTCTATTTTTACAAAAAAAGGCTATTGCCACTGTAAATTTAACACTTAAAATTAATTAGTTTTTTGAATAATATAGTGCTCTTCAATCTTAGTTTTATCATTTATAAGACGCATAAATTATTGCTATAAGGAAATGTCATGATTATCTTATATGTTTTGAAAAATTTTAATGTGTTCAAAGTAGTAAGTTATTCTTTACCTTAAAAGTGGTATAGAAACTTCTCAACTTTTTAGACCATACACTTTTCCATATGTACCATACATCATATTCTTACTTACTGTACTTTGATACTCCTACATCACTTTTACATACACTTTCATTCATTTTCAGCTGATTAAAAAAAATTCATAGTATTAAACAGTTGTGCTTTCTGCCAGTTTTGATTTTGGATGAAAATCATTTGTAAAAATTTTCATTATTTGTTTTTTGTTTAATTTATGATTTTAACATAAATAATAGTTTATACTCTATAACATCTATGAAATTTTATGATTTTAGCTTTAATATTAAATATGACATTTTGAATTATGTTCTTAGTTCTAACAAAAAGGAGGGCTCATAAACTTGCAATGTTTTTGATTCAAATTTGGTTCAATAGATTAGCATTAAATACATTTCTTATATTCTTTTTTAAAGCATTTTACAAATATCTTTTTAATAAATCCAAAAGAAGAGAAAATGATGAATATTATGAACTAATAAAAAAACATTAGGGAAGATAAAGTTGTCTACAATATCAAAAATACAGTTTAAGTATTTACTCAAATTTTGTTTGGGTAATTTTTAATCAAAATTGCAATTAATGATTAAAGTATTAATATAAAGAGTTTTAATGCTTTCTGTGATATATAAAACATATCTAAACTTTTGTAAGATTTAAAGCATAAGAATTAAAGTATGTCATGAGTGATGTACAAAGTGCTGTGCCCTAAATGCTTTTCTATTCTCATGAAATATGAATTATTGGGCTGACATTTTCAAATTACAGACCTGTAGATTCTCACTGTTGTCCATCTGTCCATCCTTATTTCATTAATTTTGAGAATGGAGTTAGATGGATGAAAATCAAGACCATATACGGAAAGTGAAGACCCAATTAAAATATAATTAAAAATTGCAGCCGGGCATTATGACAATGTTACAATAAATAATTAAGATTTATTTATTTATTGGATTTTGATAATATTTTGAAGATTTATCTATTATTTATTTTATTTAGATATAAAAATTCTTTGAAAGAAAATTTGATGTTAGGCTCCTGGACAGCTGATGAAGATAAAAAGCTCATGAAAGTGGTTAATGAAATTGGTGAAGGTCAGTTTTAAAAAACAAATTACATATTATATATAATAATTTGGAATTAGAATTGTTTATAAAAATAGTTCTTTAATATATTGCTGATAAATATTTTTATAAACTTTTCATGAATATATTTAGGTCTTTGGATAATTGAATATTATAATTATTTTTTTAAACTGTCTTAAATATATGCTATAACTCTTAAATTTAAAACTATATAAGCAAAGACATATAGATAATGATCTCAAACCTTTAAAAAAAAAGTTATAACTTAAAAATATAATACATAAAAACTTGTGTAAACTGGATCACAGAGTATCAAATTATTTTCATTTTTGCAGTTTTACATTTTGAACAGGTTTTACTTTTTTATATCTTTAAAATGTGCTAGACAAATGACATGTAGTTATGTTTGTTTTTTTTCTGTAATAAAATCACTTTTACTTACATAAAAAAAGTTCTAGGCTTAATCCAAATTAATCCAAAGTGATTCCAATTAGAGATTGAAGTATTTGAATGCAAGAATTTAGAACTGTTTGATTGCAAAAAAATTCTCATTGTTTCTAAGAATTTATGTTAAGTATTCAAATACTGTTTAAATGCAATTCCTATAAGGAATTTTGCTCTCAATCAGAAATTCTAATTTCATTCAAATATTAATATATATGTTACAGTCAAAACCCGTTTTTAGTTAGAACGCGTTTTAACTAGTTGAAACTAGTTTATACTGAATGTCTTTGTTAAAACCCGTTTCGTCTAGTTAAAACTAGTTTTAACTCAAATTCATTTTTGAAACCCGTTTTGTCTAGTTAAAACTAGTTTTAACTCAAATTCATTTTTGACTAGCAGTAAATTCTAGTTTTAACTAGACAAAACGGGTTTTAACAAAGACATTCAGTATAAACTAGTTTCAACTAGACAAAACGGGTTTTAACAAAGACATTCAGTATAAACTAGTTTCAACTAGACAAAACGGGTTTTAACAAAGACATTCAGTATAAACTAGTTTCAACTAGACAAAACGGGTTTTAACAAAGACATTCAGTATAAACTAGTTTCAACTAGACAAAACGGGTTTTAACAAAGACATTCAGTATAAACTAGTTTCAACTAGACAAAACGGGTTTTAACAAAGACATTCAGTATAAACTAGTTTCAACTAGACAAAACGGGTTTTAACAAAGACATTCAGTATAAACTAGTTTCAACTAGACAAAACGGGTTTTAACAAAGACATTCAGTATAAACTAGTTTCAACTAGACAAAACGGGTTTTAACAAAGACATTCAGTATAAACTAGTTTCAACTAGACAAAACGGGTTTTAACAAAGACATTCAGTATAAACTAGTTTCAACTAGACAAAACGGGTTTTAACAAAGACATTCAGTATAAACTAGTTTCAACTAGACAAAACGGGTTTTAACAAAGACATTCAGTATAAACTAGTTTCAACTAGACAAAACGGGTTTTAACAAAGACATTCAGTATAAACTAGTTTCAACTAGACAAAACGGGTTTTAACAAAGACATTCAGTATAAACTAGTTTCAACTAGACAAAACGGGTTTTAACAAAGACATTCAGTATAAACTAGTTTCAACTAGACAAAACGGGTTTTAACAAAGACATTCAGTATAAACTAGTTTCAACTAGACAAAACGGGTTTTAACAAAGACATTCAGTATAAACTAGTTTCAACTAGACAAAACGGGTTTTAACAAAGACATTCAGTATAAACTAGTTTCAACTAGACAAAACGGGTTTTAACAAAGACATTCAGTATAAACTAGTTTCAACTAGACAAAACGGGTTTTAACAAAGACATTCAGTATAAACTAGTTTCAACTAGACAAAACGGGTTTTAACAAAGACATTCAGTATAAACTAGTTTCAACTAGACAAAACGGGTTTTAACAAAGACATTCAGTATAAACTAGTTTCAACTAGACAAAACGGGTTTTAACAAAGACATTCAGTATAAACTAGTTTCAACTAGACAAAACGGGTTTTAACAAAGACATTCAGTATAAACTAGTTTCAACTAGACAAAACGGGTTTTAACAAAGACATTCAGTATAAACTAGTTTCAACTAGTTAAAACGCGTTCTAACTAAAAACGGGTTTTGACTGTAACATATATATATTTTAATAATAACAGTTTATTGATTTAGCAAATTGCTAATTTCATTCAAATATAAACATTCAAGAACCTGATTTTTAGTTTAATGCCAAAAGATTGGCAGATTACATCAGGCTATAATAAAACATAATCTGGCAATAATTTGGCATTAATTCTAAGTGCATTTTAGTAATACAGAGAGAGACTGGTTCTTTGATCTTCTTGAGGAATTTTAATGTCTTAATTAATAATTCACTTCAATCTCTGTAATCATCAATATGTTAAACAACAGGTTTTTGAATTTTTTTATTAGTCTGTCACTAACTGCTTTGTGCAAGGGACACAGATAGCTGTCACTTTATTCTCATTGTTTTCATTAATTTCATTTGTTGCTTGTTCTCTAGAATTCCATTCTTAGAAACTCATTTGAATCTTGAAAGTTCTTGATTCTTAAAAAGTATTTAATTTTGCTCCCGATTAATTCAAATGAAGACTAATATTAGCAATGATCATCTCTCTAGGCACCTTGTCAGAGAAACAAAAGTTCTATGAGACGGTTTGAAATTGTTCTTGGAATATAGTTTATTATGTTCTGTGGTGATTGTTATACATGGAGGTAATTTTATTTGTTTGACTATGAATGGAATTTTAATTTTTCAGTTTATTTAGGTTAAGTTACTTGTTTGTGCCCAAGAATCTCTTCTGTTTCAGTGTTGAACAAATTTCTTTCCAGTTTATAATAAGATTTAACATAAAAAAATTGTTCCTTTCCAAAGAATTTTTTCCATTTTATTCAGCTTCCATTTTAGACAGGTAATTACTTAGAAAATTTCATTATAATTACTTACTGATGTAAGTGATTGCAGATGGGAAAAATTTATTGGGCAATAATTGCAATTTTTGTTGTCAGAGAACTAGATATACAAGGTATGATCAAAAACAAACCAGAAATGTTCTGTAAATATTTTAATATTCAACTAATTTAAATCTGTCCACCATCCTTTTTAAAGTAGTCTGTTCACCTGAAATCCATTACTTCTGCCAAACCTCATTGTTTCAAAAATTCCAAAGTATCTTTGTGATTTGGACTGGATTTTCTTGATTGTTTCAAAATACCACTCCTTGAGCTTCAATTTCATTCTGGAGAAGAAAAAGAAGTCACCAGCAGCTAAATCTAGCAAGTAAGGAGGGTGAAGGAAGACATCCATGTTGTTTTTCATCAAAATTGCTTTTGTTTTGAAAGCTGTTTGCACAGAAGCAATATTGTGATGGAACTAGATTTGGTTATGCCACAGTTCCAATCTTTTACAACAAACATACTCATGCAATTCACTCAAAATGTTACAGTAAAAGTCTGAATTCATTGTATGATTGAGTAGAATCACTTCATCAATTCCCAATACACAATCCCCTTACGATAATAAAAAAATCTGCGTGATTTTTGTTATGCTCCTGACTTTCTTTGCCTTCATGGATTTCAGAAATTGTGGTCTCTCCCATGGCTTAGATACCATAGTCAACCCAAAGCATTTCATAGGTCTCTGTGGTATATTTTTTAAGTTCAATGCAAAATTTAACATTTGCTCTTTGCTCAGTTTCAAGTACTGTACATTCTTGAAGTGCAGTATGACACGTTACACGATTTTGTAATAATGTGTTAAAGTGATCTGGTTTGAAGATTTCAACCCCGCTTAGCAGATTGCAACTGAAATGTCTAAGGCATCAATCAAACTATAGTGACAAAAGGACTATACATTTTGATACTGTATTACTCAACAATGGAAATAGTCCAGTTTCTTTTTAATCATACCACCTAATATAAAAATAGATACTATAAGACATACAGTTAAGGATAAATACAATTTGGGATAATCAGTACGATTCACCTTGCTGCAAACAAGGCATTATTAGTTTATCTGTACCATAAAACTACTAATGATATCATTAATTCTGTCTGGTATTTCCAAGTTACAAAAAATGATTTTTCACTTCCATATATACCAAATACCATAAGCAATGGTTAAAGAGTTGAAACAAACTGGAAATTTGTATGAAGGACTGTAATATAGATGTTCAAAATTGTCTGATGGAAAACCAGAATGTGTTGTTGATATATATAGGAACAATTATTATCAAGAAAGAAATTCAAGTATACATAATGTTATCATAGATATTCTTATCAGTCTTATTAGAAAGATTGTTAAGTCTATTTGTCTGTAATGACTAAGCAATTATATTATGTTGCAATGTTATATAAGTAAAATGATAAAGTAGAAATATCTTTAATTTCAGTTACCTCATATACTTAAAAGATTTTTTAAACAGTATTTTAAATTCACTTTAATTTTGTTTGGTTTTTCTTTAGTTTTTCTCTTTAGAAATATAATTAATAAAAATATTTCTGAAGGTAAAACTTAGAATGGCTTAAAGTTCAGTAGATCTTTGCTTTATGACTACATGTGGGTGAAAAATAACTAGGCATTGAGAAATTGCAATAATTTTATTTGTAATGCAAAGATGATGATAAATTATTTTACATGTTCTTTATTAAATGCAAATAGATATGCATATTTCAAAGTCAAAATTCAATGTAGACACTGATGCCATCCACCAACTTTTTCAAATGACTGGGTATTGTGATGTGAATGGATAGCANTCCTTCCTCATTCACACATTTCCAAGTATTTGAAAATATTTCCTTTCCACTCAAGAATAAAATACAAATAAAAGTTTACGGCTTTGTGAAACTTCTTTTTTGAGTTTATGCCGTTGAAATAGATAAATAATAAAAAAATTAAAACATTTTGTCGGTTTAGTTTACACGTTTATTGGGCCGCATTGGAACTTGCCTTGGGCCACAGGTTGGACACCCCTGTTTTATAGCATACAGCAATCTGTGCTTGCTCCTGAACAGACAAGTGGTTGGGCATCTTTTTTACCACTGTGTGTGCAGCCTTTCTTGGTCACTGACCACACTACCAAGGTAGGAATTATAAAATCCTATTGATTAATGTACATACACAGATAAATTTTATTATGATTGCTTTATTATTATTACAAAATCATAGCATTTCTCAATGCCTAGTTAGTTTCCACCCACCCTGTAGTATTACAATTTCTCACTATACAACTTTAAATTTTGTGTTATGACTGAGTGAAATGCAATATTTAAAGTTTTTTTTTTATTACATAAATAAAACTGTGTTTCCTTGAATAAATTAGGTTGTAAAATTGAGATCTGTAAATTTTTCAAATGTCTTACAAGTAGAATATTTTTAAATATTTAGAAATAATATATAAGATAGATTTAAATTTTATTCTATATTTTTAGAAAAATTTAATTTCAAAACTTGATTTTATTAGGAAAGTGGTCAAAAGTAGCTCAATATTTACCTGGGAGGACTGATAATTCTATATACCAACGATATCGTCTCATCAAAGCGAAAGTTCCAAATGCATTAGATTCAATAGTAAGACCCAGTTTTTAATAAAAGTTGAATATTAAATTTATTATATATTAATAAAACATGTAGTATTATATGCTATCAATAAAACTCAAATAATTTTTTAAATTAACTGATAAAGCCTAATACAGTAGAATTTGCTTATTATAATCATTTTGCTTACTGATAACATTAAGTAAAATGAGTGAGTAAGATTACAAATTAGTGGAAATTTTGATTTATCGACTCTGATATTAATAGAACATGTTAAAACAATTAAAAATGTATAACTTGAAAATTTATTAATTATAATAATTATAAATTAATATGTAATTTATCTAGTACTGTTTATCTTCCGTGGCTTTAAGCAAGTAATTAAAGTAAGAGATGCCGGCAAGTAAATAATGATTAAAATGATAACTAGTGCTTTAAACATTAAATATTTTAGACTAATAACAATAATTGAAAATTGAGATATGATATGCCAAGTCTTATAAGGTTGTTCTATCTTATATGTTTTTAGTCATGCTAATTCTAACAGCCTATTTGTGGTTACAATAAGTAGAGTTACCATATTTATATGTGAATGATCTAATTAAATTTATTTCATTTTAAATATTTATAACTTTTTACAAAGTAAAATTATCACAGAAATTGGAACTTTGTCATAAAGTTATTCTTATAACACAATTTCCATCATCTTTGTTTCTCACAAATATAGATGTTTTCAGTGTCTTCAGAAATTGAACTTTTATTTTATAAAAGTAATTTTTAAATCACTTTTTTTAAANTTTATTTAGTAATCCTTCCTCATTCACACATTTCCAAGTATTTGAAAATATTTCCTTTCCACTCAAGAATAAAATACGAATAAAAGTTTACGGCTTTGTGAAACTTCTTTTTTGAGTTTATGCCGTTGAAATAGATAAATAATAAAAAAATTAAAACATTTTGTCGGTTTAGTTTACACGTTTATTGGGCCGCATTGGAACTTGCCTTGGGCCACAGGTTGGACACCCCTGTTTTATAGCATACAGCAATCTGTGCTTGCTCCTGAACAGACAAGTGGTTGGGCATCTTTTTTACCACTGTGTGTGCAGCCTTTCTTGGTCACTGACCACACTACCAAGGTAGGAATTATAAAATCCTATTGATTAATGTACATACACAGATAAATTTTATTATGATTGCTTTATTATTATTACAAAATCATAGCATTTCTCAATGCCTAGTTAGTTTCCACCCACCCTGTAGTATTACAATTTCTCACTATACAACTTTAAATTTTGTGTTATGACTGAGTGAAATGCAATATTTAAAGTTTTTTTTTTATTACATAAATAAAACTGTGTTTCCTTGAATAAATTAGGTTGTAAAATTGAGATCTGTAAATTTTTCAAATGTCTTACAAGTAGAATATTTTTAAATATTTAGAAATAATATATAAGATAGATTTAAATTTTATTCTATATTTTTAGAAAAATTTAATTTCAAAACTTGATTTTATTAGGAAAGTGGTCAAAAGTAGCTCAATATTTACCTGGGAGGACTGATAATTCTATATACCAACGATATCGTCTCATCAAAGCGAAAGTTCCAAATGCATTAGATTCAATAGTAAGACCCAGTTTTTAATAAAAGTTGAATATTAAATTTATTATATATTAATAAAACATGTAGTATTATATGCTATCAATAAAACTCAAATAATTTTTTAAATTAACTGATAAAGCCTAATACAGTAGAATTTGCTTATTATAATCATTTTGCTTACTGATAACATTAAGTAAAATGAGTGAGTAAGATTACAAATTAGTGGAAATTTTGATTTATCGACTCTGATATTAATAGAACATGTTAAAACAATTAAAAATGTATAACTTGAAAATTTATTAATTATAATAATTATAAATTAATATGTAATTTATCTAGTACTGTTTATCTTCCGTGGCTTTAAGCAAGTAATTAAAGTAAGAGATGCCAGCAAGTAAATAATGATTAAAATGATAACTAGTGCTTTAAACATTAAATATTTTAGACTAATAACAATAATTGAAAATTGAGATATGATATGCCAAGTCTTATAAGGTTGTTCTATCTTATATGTTTTTAGTCATGCTAATTCTAACAGCCTATTTGTGGTTACAATAAGTAGAGTTACCATATTTATATGTGAATGATCTAATTAAATTTATTTCATTTTAAATATTTATAACTTTTTACAAAGTAAAATTATCACAGAAATTGGAACTTTGTCATAAAGTTATTCTTATAACACAATTTCCATCATCTTTGTTTCTCACAAATATAGATGTTTTCAGTGTCTTCAGAAATTGAACTTTTATTTTATAAAAGTAATTTTTAAATCACTTTTTTTAAATAAAAAGTCCTGACTTTGAAAATTATCATTATTAAATATTTATACAAAAATATTAAATTTATATACATGATAATTTAATGATATGTATATAAGTTTGTTGAAACTTCAACATACTTATATACAAACTTCTCTATGTAAATAAAATATTTGAATAAATTTTTTACCATGATTAAACAAGCTGTTATGAGAGGAATAAATTTTTATAATATAGATAACATGCATTCTGTCACATTTGAATTCTGCTTGCCTGAGAAATTTTTTTTCACCAAGTTGAAAATAAATTTTATTTGATTCAAGTTGTACTTAATTACAAGAAATTAATATGATTAAACTATGCAATATTGCATATTAAATAGAAGAGTTTAAGTTTAGTATTACTTTTTCAAGAAATTTTCAATGTTTTTATAAGATTTCTAAGTTTTAATTAATTAGTAGATAAAAACACTGAAAACTTTTCGTTGGATAGTAGAGATGATGAGAAAGAATTTGAATTTAACAGATTCAGAAATTATCTAACATACAGTTTCATAACTGGATGACATGTAGAAAAATAAAGATTAAAAAAAGAAACCACATTCTCAGTGCATATGAAAGTGGGATATTAGGATATCTGTTAATCAGATCTTGTTGTTATGACATTCTGGAATTCAGTATTCTGGAAGAGTTTTTCCCCCCCTCTAAAAATTTTCAGGCAAAAATAATAAAAGATATTACAGATTATTTTTTATAAAATAATAACAGATATTACAGATTATGTAAAATTAATGCTTGTAGTTTAATACAATGTAATAATTTTAACATTCATACCTTTTTAGTTATTGAAGTATAAAGTTTCACATGATCTTTAGGAAAACCATGTATATTAAAATGTTATACATATTAATACACACACATACATACACACCAAATACAGTATAATAAAAGGACTATAATAAATACCTATATTAAAGGTCTTTTTTAATATATGTATATATTACAGTTCGTTTTGATTTTCTTTTCTTTATAATCCTACTAATACAAAAAAAAAACTGTGTAATAAATAGTTCAGGTTAGTAAGAATTCACGATACAAAATTTTTTTTGATCAAATTGTTATATCTTTAAAGAGAAATTTTTTAAAATATAGTGAAATTTTAAATTTTGTAATTAACTGTTTAAAAACAATACTTAAAAAATTTGTTTATGTTTTATATTTTATAAATTTCTGTAGAATACTGAAGAAAATGAAGAAGTAAGTTGTAGTAAACCTCTTACTAGAACAGTTAGTTGCCAAAAGAAGATAGAAAGAAGAAATATTGTTTATCGAGCACTTCAAGATCAAATTCTAAATTTGAAAATGGAGGTAAGATGAATAATTTTTCTTTGTGTATTGCTTTGATAAATATAAGTTTGTCTTTATTTAATAACAGAAAAATATTTAAACAATACATTAACAAAAAATTTTTCAGATGTTTTAGTTATTTCCTAGATTTAATTTCTAGAATTTAAGGATACATTTATCAACTTTCACATTTGCTTGAAAAACAAATGTAACTAGATCAAAATACACACTTAAATTTATAAAATTTAATAGTCACTTCATGTTGACTTTGTAAATATCAAAATTACACTTACGTGTTGTGGCGTTACCATGGTGAATTGTTAAAATATTAAAAAGTTCACAAGCACTTTCAGTAATGTACAGTTACTATCTTCAGGTGAAAATGAATACAACAATTTTCTATTCTTGAAATAACTGGTGCGGCTGAATGGAACACCAATTTAAATAGAATTTTTTATGCAGTTCGAAAATGTTTAGAATTGGAACAGAATGA
Organism: Centruroides sculpturatus; assembly: GCF_000671375.1. Classification (NCBI taxonomy): domain Eukaryota; kingdom Metazoa; phylum Arthropoda; class Arachnida; order Scorpiones; family Buthidae; genus Centruroides; species Centruroides sculpturatus. The sequence continues at coordinate 20,488 of NW_019387807.1, read as the reverse complement.
TGTACAAATTCTCAAACAATGGTTGCTATGCGACCATGTAGCTCTAGAAATCTAGATAGTGATGCTTAATTAATAATTAAATTAAATAATGTAGTCCATATTTTAGGAATTTCTAGAGTTGTGGTATTACATGGTGTTAGTGTTGAAATATAAAGTAGTTCCAATTCTAAACATTTTCGAACTGCATGAAAATTTCTATTTAAATTGATGTTCCATCTAGCCGCATCATTTATTTCAAGAATAGAAAACGGTTGTATTCATTTTCACCTGAAGATGGTAACTGTACATTACTGAAAGTGCTTGTGAACTTTTTAATATTTTAATAATTCACCATAGTAATGCCACAACATGTAAGTGTAATTTTGATATACACTTAAATTTTACTTTTTACTCTCTACTCAGTGTTTAACCATTACTATCTACCTTACTTTGCCTAAATATTAAATTTAAAATGATTCAAAAACAACAAATGACAGTTAATTTTAATTTTTAAAACTTTTTACCCTTTAATTGTTAAAATTTTATAGATTAATAATTTCCATTATTAAGGGTTTATCACACCAACTTGAAACCACTCTTATGTGATTTTACCATTTTTTATTTTCATTCTTTATTGTAAAATTAACACACAACTGAAAAATATATTTTGTTAAAATGCATTTCTGGCAAATAAATAAATGCGAATTTTAAATTATAATCCCTCTTCAATTAGTATTTTTTATTGAGAGTTTTAAAGTGCTGACAAGAACTCCAACAATTGGTTTACAATATTTATGATTAACTTTGAACAAGCTATGATACTAGAGCATGGATGGAAAACCTTTTTGAGTTCACATACTGTATACTAATCATGATTATCTATAAAAAGTTTGTGTGCACCAAAGATTTAGACTTTGAGTAACAATATTTAAATAAAAGAAATGAATATGCTGTAACTAGAATAATTATAAAGAAGCTGATTGAAAAAAAAAGGATTATTGCGTGATAAATCAAACAAATTATTGAAAAAGATAGGTGATGATACATATGATACATTACATGCCAGACGATATCTCCCAATGTGTACACATGCCATAGGTTTGCCACCCCTGTACTAGAATATTTTCTGCGTATTACAACAGAAATTATAATTAATAAACTTCTAGTTAATGATAATTTTTGTTAATATATAATATTCCTCTTCTTAANCAAAAAACAAAGGATATGGAACAAGAGGAGATGACCCTGCATGCTCCGGTAGCCTCTCCCGAATCTGACTCTGATTAAAAAACAATAAAAAGAGACTTGCTGCAATGTGTAAAAAGTCTATCTGTATGAATGTGTAAAGAAAGTGTTCCTCCACCTCCTCTTCACAACATTTGACTAACCTGCATAATTGGCGACTCCTCCATTTTCATTTATTTTATTGCACAGTATGGTTATTTTATGCTGTGGAACGAATTATATGTTTTAACATGTATTTCTGTGGGAAAATACATTTCGTATAACAGACTTTTCACTTAATGGACGTGCACCTGGAACGGATTAAGTACATTATACGAAGCACCACTGTACTTTTTTTTTTAAATAAAATTATTGCCTCTTGAAATAGGTGGCAGTCTATCATTCTGGGGGACCCAGGATCAAACCCTGACAGATCGAAAAATCCCCAGAAATTTTTCAGGGGGTGGTCTGTTAGGATATGTCAGGTCCTGTCTTTCACCACCCAGTTGCCCCATTTTGGGCTTGGCCAAACCCATAATGGGCTTGCTTAAAGAGGCCTTCTTAGTGCCCATAGGGCAGAGAGTGTTTAAAAAAAATTATATATATAAAGACTTGAAAATTCAACTATTTTATTATTCATATCTTTAACTGTTTTTATTCTGAACCCATATCTAATAATAATAGTTATAAATATGAATTCAGTGATGAAGAATTAAAATATAATGGAAATATTATATAATTTGTTTAATCTCATATTAAATTAAATTTCTTGCTGTTTTTTGAAAATAGTAACAAACTCTGGCAAGAAGCGAAAACCTAGAGAAGTTCCAGAACCTACTAGAAGGAGCTTGCGCCAAGCAGGAAAACCACCGGCTGGTAATTTAAATTTTTTAACTTACACTAAGATCACTTTTCTTTTTATAATTTATGTATACTTTGATAAACTGCTACTAAAAGGCTACTAAACTTATTTTACTAAAGGCAATATAATAAAATCATGCAGAAATTAATAAATTAAAAAAAATTACCATTCATATTGGTAATAATTTACATTTTAAAGTAAAATATATTTTATAGTGTACTCTTGTTAATCTGAACCTGAGAAAATTCCAAAAATAATTTAATTGCAACAACATCTTCTGATACACTCAGGTAGTGTATTAGAAGATGTTNAAAGTTCATTTCTGAATAATGATTTATTTTGTGTACAAAAATAATATTTAAAACAGTTGAGTATATTTTTACTAAAGTAAACTGGGTATAAAGAATCACTTCCTTTATTGTTTTATTTTCATTATTTGTGACATTTTGGTGAAAGCAATGAGTGACCGAAAGAATACCTTACTGCATAGACACAACAGTTGTGGAATTAAAATGCCAGTATCAATAGTGACGATTAAGCCTAGAATTGGGACTTTTGTTAGCTTTTTTATGCTTGTATTAACCACATTCAGATGAGAGTAAAATATCTACCATTTCTATCAGAATACAGGTTAAATACATGTTTGATTTGGCTGCTGGCTTGCAGCTGAATCAAACATATATATAGTGGTATGTATCTCATTCATACAAAGAACTTTCAATCAAAGCTTATAAGGTTGAACATGATGAAGATGTTCAGCAATGGTTTAGAGAGTATGAGTGTATCTTTAATTACAACAGACAAAACAATGAGATGAAGCTGGAGATCATTTATTTCTTTATATCTGATAATTCTTGTTCACAGTTTTTTGAACTATTCAAAGGCATTTCATGTTCTTGAGACATGGATTTTTATAGAACAGGTCTCTCAGTCTGACATTCTGATTGGTGTTGAGAGTTCTTTGCTATTCAGTGATATGTTCCAAGTGAAATTGAGATTTTTCTCAGGTGTAAGAAAGGTCAGTGTCGATGTTAATTTGACACCATCTTCAATCTCAACTTAATATGGTGCCTAGTGTGAGTTTCTCTGTTGGTGGTGTGTTGAGTCTGACACCATTGTGAGGGTTGCTGGGTGACGTCCAGGTACCACTATTTGAGTGTTTTTCTGACACCAAGTAGGTTACACCTTCTACATGAGTTTTGAGTGTTTTGTGGATGGCAGTAATGCGGTTGTGTATGTGAGACTAGGGATAAGAGGATGAAGTAGGAAACAAGATTCAGTTGGAAGGAGTTATTCAACAGTACTACAGATTCAGATTTTATTTAAATGTACATTGTACAGTACATGATCTGGTACCGCTGAGCATAATCAGGCCTGGAATACAGGGCAATGCCAACAAGGCATATATATATATATAAACATCCTCAATCAACTAACCTATTATACATTAAGGCAATACACCAACCAAAGCCGAATTATCAGGCTAGAACCAGCTAAACTAATAATAATTTATAAGATAATTAAAATCAGATTCTTTTCTTCCAGCTAGTTCTAAATTATTTAATTAAAATTATAATTATTAAATTTAGTAAGAGATGGCACCTAACACCTAACTCTAGTATCAAATTATCTTATAAATTATTATTAGTTTAGCTGGTTCTTGTCCGATAATTTGGCTTTGGTTGGTGTATTGCCTGAATTATATTTAGTTTATTTTCTTAATTTTTTTTTGCCAATATATGGTGCTACATGTAAACCCAACAGATCAAAATTTGAAAGAAATTAATTGATGTATAAAAATCCTATTGATATTTTCATGTGAGATGTATGAAATTATCTAAGTTAGAAGCATGTGAACATAACTGCCTAGGCCTGCATAGTGAACAAACACAAACATCTTCATTTATATATATATTATTTTCTTGTTGAAAGAACTCACAGATTAATGTGAAAGCCTAAAAATATTCTTGACGAATACTCTAATATTAATTATTGAAAACTAATTATATTTATCATATAATTTAATTTTGTATTAATTGGCAGTCTTTTTTTAGTATTTCAGATTAGAGAATGGCAATGGAAATGATGAAATTGATGTGAGTGAAGAAATGAAAAAGGATATGGCTAATTTATTTAAAAACTTTATAATTGGTAAAAATGTTGAATCATTAGGAAACGATATACCACTTTTTCCACCAAATCGAACTACATTAAACTCATTCAAACTGTTTCTAAGCAATCGAAAACAATTAGTTTTATCTTCTAAACAAGTTCAAGATGTTAATGCTGTATCATCTCTGACTGGAAGTACAGCGCATACACAAGCTAAGTGTGCAAGTTGCCTTTTTAATGAAAGTTACAATCTCTCCCAGCATATGAACATTCAGAGAATAAGTCGTTCTTATTCCACTCAGCAAAATCAGTCAAAAGATGTAAATAATACAGAACTCCCAGCAAATACTGAACATAATGAAAATCATATTTCATTATTGTGTAAAAGAAAATTAAATGACAATCCTGAAATGGTAATCTGTTTATTATATTAGCATTTAGTGTGTAATTTTGTTATCGATTATTATATGACATTATATCTTATGTGTGTTACTTTAGATATCAAAGAGAGCCAAATTACAGGAGGATAAATCGAAACAAGATATTACACCAAATAATGATGATATTGATATACAAACGCCACTGTGCCATAACATAGTATCTTCAGTGTGTATAGAATGTGAATATACAAAAAGGTTGCACGATGATTTTCAACTATTGAAGAAGAGATTTTTAGCAATGTATTTCTGGCCAGGATTGCTTTCAACTGTTCGTCCAAATTATATAAAACCAGTAAGACCTAAACAGACAAAAGGTCCATACAGGTGATGATAATACTTTGTTTGCATTTTATCAATATTTTAAATATTCAGTACGGTTTAAAGCAGTGTTTCTCAACCTTTTTCTCATTGCGGACTGGATCAGTAATTATATGCAACTGTGAATTATGCTTGCTTATTAGGTTTATATTTTAGTTACCATAGAGTTACCATATGTAGTAATGCTAGATTACTATTTAAATATCGTCTGTAATCAACTGCACCAGTGCCAGTATGGCCATATTTTTCTGTGGACCAGTGGAATTTTTTTGCAGACTGGCAGTTGATAAACTAAGGCTTTAATATTGAATATTTATAGAAATTTGATTAATTCCAAATGTAAATCTTAGAAAAAATCTATCAGTAATATAATTTTAGCTTAGACATTATATTTTATCTCTAGGACAAATTACCTTCTTCCTTAATTAAATTTTCAACAAAAAATAGCTTGAAAATACTGTATTTTGGAGACATTAATACCTAGACAGGAGTTCAGTTGCTTCTGCACATCTTGCTTTATAGGACACTCCAACAAAAATAGTAGAGAGGTGCGGCTGACATTTTCATTGCAAAAATGTGGATGTTGGATGTTCAGCACTACCTTCCTGTAAACCTAGAAGTTTGACAATGGCGTTTGGAACGCCGGTGGAATCATGGTCGCCATTCCAAATGCCATTGTCAAACTTCTAAGCTTACGGGAAGGTGGTGCTGAACGTCCAACGTTCGTGTTTTTGTGATGAAAACATTGGTCACACCCTCATTGGTATGGCATTTGAAGTTCTGTCAGATATCTGAATGGTAAAAAAAATTTGCTTTATTTATAAAAACTTTTAAATATAGAAAAATCAAGATGAAGTTCTCTTTGAATCAATGTATGCAGAAACAGTATGGTTAGAATGTTGAATGAATTTGGTTTATGGTAGAATTTATTCATAAGTTACTTTAGTTCCTTTACCCATTTTCAAACAAAAGGCTGTAAATAAATATTACTTGAACATAAATCAAAATAGTCTAAAAATGAGCAAAGAATTTACAGAAATGTGAAAATTAATGGATACATGTTTTTGATACATTAATGTTTTCTCTCTAAATAAAATCAAAGTTTGTGCCATCAGTTGATCAAATTTATTTATTTATTTTGTATTATACTAAGGACATGATGAGTTGTTAGCTATAAAATTTATATTAAACTCAATTAAGTAGTTTTTGAATTAGATAAATATTTCTAAGACTACATACTTTTAAAAGCTCTGAAAAATCTTGAAACAAAACTAAGGTTACAATTGATTTAATATTCTGTTTATCATGGATAGAATCTGGTGCTGTTATGAAACATATATACCAGTTTCATAAAAATCCAATAAGCAGAATGGGCTCTAGAGGAGTCTGAATAGGGTCAGTTTAATTATAACCACCCTGTATATCTACAGATGATCATTTTCTATAATAAAATGTTTGTTTTTTCATATAAAGTTAATGACAGCTAAATTTTATATATAAACTACTAAGTTAAATTATATGTGTGTGTGTTTATAAGTTAAAAAGTTGTAAATAAGTTAAAGTTGTAAAGTTGTAAAATTAAAAAAAGTTGTTCATTTATTAATATATTTTTTCAGATATCGAGGATATACAGCTGTAGCAAGAAAAAAAAAGAAACCTTGGGTCACTGAGATTTTGAGAAAAAGACATATAGAACAAAATCACAAATTGAAAGATGATGAACAAGACTCCAGGAAAAAATCAAGTATGTTTATTGTTAAAATAAAATAATGTTTTGAAATTAATTTCAGTATTTTCTCACATAATTTTGATAAATTTTACGAAAATTAAATCTGTATTTTATCTTGCATATAATATAATATTACATTTCATTATTAGTAATAAAAAGGTCTGTGTCATTTTTGACATTCTCTATCAATTTAGAAAATGCATCAAACTAGTTAGCTTTATTTTTGAAGCCAAAAAGAAAATATTGAGTTGAATGGAAAGTTTTTGTATTATTGTCTGAAATAATATGGTTAAAGTAAAACTATCATTATAGTTTTTTGAGTGATTTTTGGTTTGAAATGGCCATAAAATGTTTTGGTCTTTCATTTTCTGTATAATTCACTTAGATTTAGCATTAGAATAACTAATGCTCTGAATAGATATTTTTACTCCATGAAATAAGTTTTTTGAGAAATACAAATAATCAATTTTAAAAATATTTACTGGAATGCTTTTTATTAGTAAAAATTGTTGCACCACGGAAAATAGTTTTTAAGAATAAATTTTTACTACAGAACAATGTTTATAAATGATTAACAAAATTGATTCAATGGAAGTATACCTTTTGCTCATTTGAAAAGTACATGCCAAACATCAATTTATTCATCTAACGTAATTTCTTTTTGTATTTGAAACCTAAGGATGGCTGATTATCATTTTAGCAAATGAATCTGACATTACTGTCTGTGGATCAATCTGCTATCACAATACATTTATGTTCAGTTACTTCCATTTTGGAAATTATTAATTATCCAGCTAAAATTGGTCATTGTGTCTTTACCAGGGATTGTAAATTTACCGACTTTTTCATTTACCGGTAATTCGGTAAATGAAAATTAAAATACCGGTTTACTGGTAAATTACCGTTAAATTTTTTTCCTGAAAAATAAAATTAAGGTGATAAAAAATATAAGAAATTTTGATTTCCATTTCACATTTTTTATTTCAAAGATATAGAATATAAAAAATATAAAAATTAAAGTGTTATTCTAAACAAACTATAATAATAACTTTTAGAAACATAAATAAAATAATACAGAAAAATAAAAATAAAACAGAAATAATATATAGTACCTAATACCATTTTATTGATTACCATTTTTT
>NW_019387807.1:0-10389 GCF_000671375.1 Centruroides sculpturatus | reverse complement strand
TTTTTTGAAAATAGTAACAAACTCTGGCAAGAAGCGAAAACCTAGAGAAGTTCCAGAACCTACTAGAAGGAGCTTGCGCCAAGCAGGAAAACCACCGGCTGGTAATTTAAATTTTTTAACTTACACTAAGATCACTTTTCTTTTTATAATTTATGTATACTTTGATAAACTGCTACTAAAAAGGCTACTAAACTTATTTTACTAAAGGCAATATAATAAAATCATGCAGAAATTAATAAATTAAAAAAAATTACCATTCATATTGGTAATAATTTACATTTTAAAGTAAAATATATTTTATAGTGTACTCTTGTTAATCTGAACCTGAGAAAATTCCAAAAATAATTTAATTGCAACAACATCTTCTGATACACTCAGGTAGTGTATTAGAAGATGTTGTTGCAATTAAATTATTTTCGGAAAGTAAACTCTCATAATACACTGCTCCATCTTTTAGCCGCTGCTTCGATACATGACTGTATAAAGAGTTATCATCAACAGTTTTTTCGTCACAACACAAAGAACTTGCTTCTCTTGATGACATGTTTTAATTATAAAATAATTTTTCAAAATAAATTTCACTGCACAAATACGTTTATTTGTGTCAAAATTCAGAAACGAACTGTTAAAAAGTGAGTGAAAAAGAACTCCTAGTGAGAATTAGATCGGAAAGTTGACACATAGGTGTCAAGAATGCACCGTTATTGTCAACAAAAGTAAAAATATTAGACTTGGAATAGTAGAAATTAAATTAAAATAAATGAATGAGTAAATAAATAAATAATTATAAGTATTTATGAATAAAAAACAAAAGGAAAAAGTATACACAAGAGAATCGAACCAGAGCACTCAAGCACACGAGTCAGGATTGTTACCACTGGGCCACAGGACGCTCAAGAGGAAGCATGCATAACTTTAACCTATGTGTCAACTTTCCGATCTAATTCTCACTAGGAGTTCTTTTTCACTCACTTTTTAAGTTCATTTTTCTTGATTATATTTGAGTGTACTTCAGTATTTTACAGGTAGTACACTCACATGATGATAGAAGCAAGGATAACAGGTACAATAAATACCTTATCCATCCTCCACACCTGTCTTATTTCTTGCATGAGTGGAGTGGAGTGTACTTGTTGATTTTTTTCAGTGTGAGAACTTTTTTTTATGAGTGTTTGGAACAGAGATGTCTATTTTATAAGCGATCTTAACTGCAATTGTTAGTGAGAGGAATGTCAGGTCTATTGTGATGATGGCTCTGTTGTTGTATATTTTGTGTGTGTCATTTTCTAACACTCTCTATGGAGTATATTTCTAGTATGGTACCTGAGTGTTTAATAATCTGTGTTTGTGTTCATGCTCTTGGTATATTGTATTTGCTATTTGATTATGCCTATGCAAATAGTCTGTTTGTGCTAAAAGATGTTGCAGATACGTATTGTTTCTGGTACAATGTGACCATTTTCTGCAAGAGTCATTTGTAAGTGATGTAGTTTTTAGTGTTTATGTCCTGATCTTGAATAGCAGGAATAAACCCTCTCAGTCTCTCCAAACAGGCAGTCCCTAGTCAACCAGTAGTTTGATGCAGTTTTGTCAAGCTCCTGGTAGGGACACCCATGCCAGTAAGGTCTATGGGGAGAAATGAAGCTAAGAGTGACCACACCCACATTCTGTGGAGATATTTATCATGGTAGTAACCAGATCTAAGTATGATACCAGCTCGGATGCCACCCGGGTTAACAAGGTCTGCGTTCATTAGGCAGAGGCTCACGTTCGTAAAATAGACTACAGTCTCCCTTGGTTATTGTGGCGAAAGCAGTGCTGGCCCAAACATGGCTACTGCAATGCCTTCAACAGATGTGTGGAATCAACCTAGCCTTGGTGTTTCTGTGGCAATGCATCCACAGACAACAAAGGCTGGAAAACCACACCAACAGATGAAGTGGACAATAGAAATGAATGAGTTTATCATCCGTACTTACTACATCATCACATAGCTCGAAAGAAACATGACAGCATACAGACAACAACTGCACCATAGATTCACACAACAATATCCTCACCTCACTGTCACCAAACAAAGGGTTGTTGATCAAAAAAGAACAATTATACACAACAACCTTATCCCACAAACAACACTTGAACTTATCAAACAACAGCTTGCTGATCAAAAATACATCAACAGACAGAAACATTTAACATTATTAATGAAGATCACTTAACCTGTCAGGATAATGCAGCAACAAGCATTGATAATAGCACACATACAACAACTACAACTAATGATACTACAGGCACTTCCTTATCCATCACTGATAACGTAGACATAGAATTAGTTAATAAGCTCTCACTTATATTTCAGGAAACACTCACTAAATATACTGGTACAGATCCCACACAAAGACCACAAATACCAAAAATTAACATGTCAAAAGTAGTAGGAAAAACACTAAATTATGTAAACACTCACTTACATCCATTTAATTTCTACACTCTCAGACATTCATACATTAGTTTATGCTGGGGCAGTCACAGTAGTGACAGATACAAACAAAACACAATTCTATCACAAGCCTGCCTGGCAGAGAAGAATAGAAACACAAGTAAATGACATTAGACAGCAATTAGGCAGGCTGACACAATACACTAAAAACAACATAACCCCTAAATTAAAGAAACAACTCAAAAACATTTTCAAGAAAATCACAACACACACATTACAGAATACATTGATACACTAAAACAAAAACTCACAGCCAAAGCACATAGACTCAAACAATACCAAACATGTACACTACGAAAACAACAAAATAAATTATTCATAAACAATGAAAAACTTTTCTAAAGACAAATCAGTACTAAAACAAACACTGATACACAGCACAGTGGCACACCAACAGAAGAAGAACTCACAACTTATTGGTCTTCTCTTTGGTCCAATGCTATTACACACAATGCTGATGCAGGCTGGATCAAGGAGAACAGAAACTTGCACAACATACCAACTATGCCCTGTGCTGAAATAAACGTACACGACATCCACTATGCTGTTAACAGAACACACAACTGGAAGACACCTGGTTTAGACAACATTCACAATTTCTGGTACAAAAAGTTTACATCACTGCACCAGGAACTAGCCAAACATCTAACACACATCATCATCAATCCACAAGACATGCCAAAATTTCTTACTCAGGGCATCACCTACATGAAACCTAAAAACAACAACACCACAGACCCCACACAATACAAACCAATTACATGTCTTCCAACACTCTACAAATTATTGACATCCTGTATCACAAACAAAATGTACAAACATGTTGAAGAACACGACATTCTTACAGAACAACAAAAAGGTTGCCGTAGAAATCACAGGGGATGCAAAGAACAGTTACTCATAGATTCAGTCATTCTACNTAACTTTTTAAAGATTTCATCTGTTTATTAATATATTTTTTCTTTTTTTTAAATTTTATTTTTTTATCTATTATGTATCCAAAACAAGGGAAAGTATTGAAATCATGTCAAACTTGATCCTCAGAGTTTTTTGCAAATCTTTACATTTTGAGACCTACTAAACCGAAAAAGTAAAAAGAAAAAAAAATTGTGTGTGTGTCTTGGCATCAATTTCATTTAATATCTCAAGGTGGGGTAATGATTAAGAAACTAACTTTGGCATGGTAGATAAAAACTACCATTGATAAGAAGTATTGATTCTATTAAATTTTTATCAGGGCTGTGGAGTCGCGTCAAAATCTACCGATTCCGACTTTTCCTTACCAATCCGACTCCAGCTAAAACTCCACGACTCCGACTCAGACTCCACAGCCCTGATTTTTATAGTTAAAGGTTGAGGGGATGGAGATATAGAAGGTGGTTATATGTCATATCTCACAGACTTCCATTCTCATTTAGCCAATTGAATCTTCTTTTCTGCTGTCCAATTTTCGTATTCAAAACAGAATGAAAAATTTGAAAGATTTTGTCAATCATTTCTTAACACAAAATAGAATAATGTATCATTTTTCTCAATTTTTCATTTTCTCAACACAACACAAACGTATGAAGAAGCAAAACATGCCCCATTTAAATATTTGTGTCCCTCGCCATTTGGGACACATGTTTAAATGACATAAAGCATTTTTAGAGGGTTATGTAAGTGTGGATGATCAATTGCACTCAGAAATGACCATATTCTGTGAGAATGGATGACATTGTGGAAAGAGACTAAGAAAAATGAATTCTTTGTGTTCGGCCATGCAAAGCGGACTGTGTAGATAACTGTTAAGTGTATTGGATGTGTTTGAAGTTGTACAGAGCTCCAGAGAATTTAATTCTTGCAAAAAAGCCATTGAAAAGTATTGTAGCCAATACATAAATTCAATAGAGAAGTTGGAAGAGAAACAACTTTCTTAATCTCCAATGTTTATTCCTCTGGAGAGTTTGACACACTCAGCAAAATCCAAAATTTTGGACATTCCAAATAAACCGAAAGTACTTCAGAATATGGCACATTGCATGAATATTCTGGGATAGTCTCTGTTTATCCTTCAATCCATCAGACATTATTATGTACGTCCTCAAAATTAAGTTTTATGCCATTTTATAATAATTAAAAACATAAAATTTTCTCATAACAAAATTCATAACAGATGGCAACACACAATTTTATTTATTATGATTGAAAGTATAAATTTTTTTAAAAATAAAATCTCATAATAGCTGGGAAAGTTATGCAGCTCATTGCTAGATGTTTTTCCTATTTAATGTATGAAATTGATAATTACTATTTATGTTTACATTCTAAATTATTGTTGTTTAAGCAATTACTTACATTATTTTTGAGTTTACAAAAAAATTACACTATTTTATGTTGATAGTTTATTGTATTGATACCTGTCTTGCTAAATTGCTCATTTAATTTACAAAATTTTAAGCGATAGTTAAATATTTTCAAATAGTTTTAATTTTCCAAGGTAATGTGACAATGAGAGTACCTAGGTTAATCAAAAACTTAGGTAACACAGAAAGTTTGGTACAGAGTAATTTGATAAAATCAAAATTTTTTACTATGGTTTTATCAACTCAATCAAATTTTAACTGTAATCATCTTTAGTTTTTGTTTAAATTTATTGTTATGAGAGGTTACCAGAGTGAATTCTTTTTAAAACTTCTAAAGCATTGCCCAATCAAGATCTATGTAATCTACTATAATGTGTTATGTTCTCCTCAGATAATGCAGAATCTCCATTAACTGGATCTTGGTTAATTGAGACATTATTGTATTTTTGTATGTATATGTATACATAGTATCCATTTAAATATCTAAGGGCAAAAAAGATCTTTTTAGCATTGCACAAGTGTTTACATATGGTACATACTGTTCCAGAACTAAAATAAATCATCTTAAATTCATTCCCTTTGGTTAACATAACACACAAATAATCTTGACTGTAAAGGATAAAGACAACATTATAGAAATGGATATGAAAAGTGAGCTTTATTTTGTTACAGAACTTTCAGCAGTAATATGAAGATGTTTTCAGTCAAGTGTGACATTATAGATGGCATGTAGCATTCCTGGTGTTACCTTTCACAGACCTCTTGTATGCCTCTCTCCAGTTTGCCAACATCACGCTGCATTGTTGAGTAAGAATCATATAATGATAACTTTAGGTGGCCCCATAGGAAAAACCAATTTGATGTCAAGTCTGGGGAACATATGGTGGCCACGGAACAGGACTGCATTGTACTATTCAATGGTTGCTACAGGTTCTTCAAGCACCTGTGTAGGAATGAGTTGTCATGCCATTGTGCTGGTACCAAATCTGCTTTAGTTGTGCCAATGGCAATTTGTCAAGCCATTCATCCACATCCTGTTTAGGATATTCAGATATTGGTCACTGTTCAGAGTGCCATCAACAAATATAGGACCAAAAAGCTGTTAATCCAAATTCTATAACAGATGTTAGATAAAATGATGTTGCATGCAACATGTGTAGGGCATGCTCTGCCAAGCGGTGCACATTGTGACAGTTATACATGTCATTTTGGAAAAATAACACCCAGTCACTTTATAAAATGTGCTGAAGGTGTTTTGCTTCATCATATTCTCAAGTTAACATTGTATTGCTTTACTCAAATCACCAAATGACATCTGCATGTTGTGCTGACTTCAGATAGCAATGGAATGGGTTCACGTCAAATGGTAATATCCAGTATATTTGTGTCTGCTGCAGTCCACAACCTAAGCTAACCTAACTAACCAATGCTGGAAAAATTCTTTTGTCCTTGTAGATGTTTAAGTGGATACACTTAATGTATAAAATTTTAATGTAAAATTACATCTTAATTCTGTAATGAACAATTGAAAGTTAACTTAATGTAATGAAAGTTTAGCTTTTAGCTTAAAAGATTGAATAATCATAAACTATATTAAATTGAAATTCTGTAAAAACAGAAAATAAAGCAGCTATGCAAAGACTAAATACAACTATTACTCACTTTACATGAGAGAAAAATGGGATAAATAAGAGTATTAGAGATTAACTGAATATATTTTCTAATGTTATGATACAACAGATACAAGAATTTTAAAGTTTTTATACTCTATAAAATATACAATAAAATAAAATTTTAATAAGATGTTAATACATTATTTTGATTCTGTTGTTTGGAATTCAAAACATGATCTTAATATATACTTTCAATATTTAGGATCCTTCAACTTCTACAAATTCTATATCTGAAAATCTGAATGGAATTGACATAACAACGATTAACAAGCTTCTAAATAAGATGCTACCTTCTTTGAAAGCAAAATCTCCAAATCCCAAGAAGAAATCGAAAAAAGAAAAATCTATAGATGCTGCTTTAGATGCATTTTTATTACCTTTGGCTCTAAATATTTTTCAGAAACCAAAAATAAAAGGTAAGGATTTCATACTATAATCTGATTAAATTTGTTTGTTTGTTTTGATATTACAGGATTCTCTGTAAATTTGATATCAGTATATATCAAATTTAGCCATTTGGTTGATGGCTAAATATTTCTTCTAATCAGTTTATACTTATGTTTGTTATTGTTATGTCATTGTTCCTGTTTATTGTATATCCTCTGGAACAAGTTGATTTCGAATATTAACATTTTAGAATGACAAAAATTTTAAGTTTTTTCATAAAATTTCCGTCGGATGGCAAATTTTTCTTTGTAAATAAAGACACAGTCGATCCAAAAATTCTTTTAATTAATTTTGTGTTTTTAAGGAATGGTTTAACTGGACAGCCGAGTAGCCTATAAAGGAAGGTCTGGTTGTCTAAAGTTTTATTCTATAACACATAATAAAATGGTGGTTTTCAAAAGAATTTTTGGATCGACTGTGTCTTTATTTACAAAGGAAAATTAACTTTTTTTTGTTTTAAAATGTTAACATTCGAAATCAGCTTATTTCAGAGGACATTCCAGCTTTCATTCTTATTTTTAAATTGAAATATATTTATTGTATATTTATCATTGTGAACAGTTTGTCTTTATATTATATTCTCTGTGAATTATGAATGCTCAGAATGTAAGTTTAAAGGTGTGTGGTTATTGTCTGCCAGAGTTATAGCTTTATGTAATCCTGATGTTTTTTGTGGAAAAACTTCTACAGTGTGTATAATATAGTTATATTAGACAGACTATAGCCACTTTCTTTATGAGGAAAAGTTAGTCTTTCTGTGGATGATTTTGGGCTATATTGTTTATGCTCAGTAAGTGTTGTTGTTTTTCTTTGGTGTTGCTTGAGATCTGTGTGTATGATTCCAAAAGAATAAATGAATATAGGACAGCATATGTATTAATAGCTTTAACTGTTTAAGGTCTGAAAACTCACTCCATCTCTGTTGCTAATGACTAAATTGTTTTTACTGCTAGGCTACAAGGGGAACTTGTATAACAAAACTAGTCTAACAACTTTTCAATTGACCAATTTCATTTTAAATGGATAAGGCTGATTTTGGATGATTTCGTATTTAACCTGTCCCTTGTTGTTTTCGAGTATTTTCGTGTTGACCTCATTTGACCTGATCCGTTGACCCCGAATATACTCATTTCTGCATCGGAACGTTCTTGATGCCACTGTGTGTCATAATTTTTATATTAAAACGAACTTTTGAAATATAATTTTTTTTTGTTTTTATATTTTTCAATATATTTTTGTTTGTGCAAAATAGAAAAAAAATTTTTAATGATACAGTAGTCACGATTATTATTTAAAAAAAATTTTTTTTCATTAGGCTTAACATCGACAAAAATTCAACATGACAGTCACATGCAATGGAGAAAAATTTCAACATGGGATAGGTTAAAGAGTTAATAGTATGTTTTGCATTTAGGTGCGTTCTTAGCACTGCATGTATTTTGGTATTCGAGTGCCAACCTTTGTTCTAGCTGTGCATGTTCTATAAGTTTGGCTTGTTGGAATCTTAAATATTTGTAAAACTTGTCCTTTTCCATGGACTCAATAATTTCTCCACTTGAGTACAGTGTCTCCTTTCTTCAGAATTCCTTTTTTAATGTGGAGTGTTTTGCATTTGTCTAGACCAAACTCCATTTTTATATTGTAGTGAATGGCCACTAAATGTATTTTATTGTAAATTTGTGTTCAATTTGGTGTATTAATATTGGTTATGTAATTAGTTTTGTGTTGTAAATTGAGAAACGGGAATGAATTTCGTTTCGTATAAAAAACCACCCCGGGAGGTGTTGTATGTCGCATACCACCATTTGGTGAGTGAGGCTTGTAATTGATCATTGGCTATTCAACAAAGTCACACATGTGTAGTTAAGTTCCCAGATGGTGGGAGCTTTTAAATAGCATGTATTGTGTGTGGTCTGACACATTTGGGATATTCGCTTGGACTGTACTCATAAGGAATGATTGAGTGAAACAGAGAAGGTAAGGGATATTCGCTCATAGCATGCAAGCAGAGGACTGGTGAGGTCAAGAAGAAGGAATCCATCTCCATTGACGTAAGGACACTGCATATGCCCTATACAACAGGGACACCACGTGGTAGTGTAGATATTTGTCCAACCATCATAATTATTTTGTGTATGGAAACCCTTTCAACATGTGTTGATACACCTTGCTAGTGGGGTAAACCATTGTGAATGTGTGAACGTGTTACACACACACAGGAACATCGTCTGTAAATATCTTTGTATCTGATTAGGTTAAGTTCGCGTTTTCCTTTGTCTCCCCTTATATTTTTTTATATATGCTTTTTCTGTTATTTTAATAAAATTCATAATTTGCATGTCATTACTTTGTTAAGTTCTCATTATTCCTACCTGATAAAAATGTCTAGATTGTTTCGACCATCCAAGACACTACAATATCATTTGAGTGTGTGTGTGTGTGTGTAGTTTGTAAGAGAGGATGAAGTTGATTGTGTGTGAATGCATAAAGTTTGATATTGTCTATTACAGTACCTAAGGTGTTATAATGTGAACAGTGTTGTTTTGTTGTGTCTGATATTGTAGCCATATTGTGTTAGATAAAAGGTTAAGTGCAAGGCAAAACCAAAGAGGACTCAAGGAATCTCTTTGAAAAATTTCTTGTTTGATGTATATGTGAGTGTTATGGAGGTTAAGATGTAATGTTGTTCTCTAGTGGAGCATGGTAACTAATGAGTTTGGGTGAATTTTGTAGATACAAAGTGTGTGGGACACTGTCAAATGCTTTTCTGTAATCAATGTATTCCATTTGTATGTTTCTGTGTTGCTAATGAACTTACTGTAGAATTTTTATTTAAATATATTTTTCAGTGAAATTTCCTTATTATACTATCAGAATTATTATTTCATTTTTAATTTCAAATTTCAATGTCATCAAATATTTCCTTATTGATGAATTATTCAGAATTACTAAAGCATATATTTATATTTTAGCAAAGTAAATTAGGAAACTTTTACTAAGTTACACAGTATACAATCTTTGTGCAAGTAATATTTCATTAATTACTTTGTAATTTTCTTAATGGTTTTGGATTTTTACTTTCCCGTTTCTGTTATATATAACATAAAAAGTATGACGATCAGTCAAAAAATGGCCCCCAAGATTTTTACATTTTTGGACTGAGGACCTTGATACATCAAAAAATGCAAAAAAACTCAGGGATTTTTTTTTGTATATATGGATGTTTGTTTTTGTTTGTTTGTTTGTGGGGGCACGATTTTGTTCACCCTCATTGAAGCTTAATAACTCCTGTAGTTTTTGTTGAAGATTTCTGAAATTTTGCAGGGAGGTTTGTATATTAGGGAATTGATTCTATTAAATTTTGGTGGTTAAAGATCAACAGAGTGGGAAGAAAGGGGAGTCATGTCATATCTTGAGTAGGGTC